>NW_005874189.1:0-17166 GCF_000147115.1 Myotis lucifugus | reverse complement strand
GTGGGGATGGAGTCACCCAGAATCACAAGCGGTAAGGGACTGTGGGGGATGGAGTCACCTAGAATCATACAGGAAGGGACCGTGGGGAAGGAGTCACCCAGAATCACAGAGGCAGGGACTTGGGGATGGAGTCACCCAGAATCACAAGGGAAGGGACTGTGGGGGATGGAGTCACCCGGAATCATACAGGAAGGGACCGTGGGGAAGGAGTCACCCAGAATCACAGAGGCAGGGACTGTGGGGATGGAGTCACCCAGAATCACAAGGGAAGGAACTGTGGGGGATGGAGTCACCCAGAATCATACAGGAAGGGACTGTGGGGATGGAGTCACCCAGAATCACAGAGAAAGGGACTGTGGGGATGGAGTCACCCAGAATCATACAGGAAGGGACTGTGGGGAAGGAGTCACTTAGAATCACAGAGGAAGGGACTGTGGGGAAGGAGTCACCCAGAATCATACGGGAAGGGAACGGGGGTAATGGAGTCACCCAGAATCACAGAGGAAGGGACTGTGGGGAAGGAGTCACCCAGAATCATACAGGAAGGGACTGTGGGGAAGGAGTCACCCAGAATCACAGAGGAAGGGACTGGGGGGATGGAGTCACCCAGAATCACAGAGGAAGGGACTGGGGGAAGGAGTCACCCAGAATCATAGAGGAAGGGAGAGGAGAGAGAAACATCAATGATGAGAGAGAACCACTGATCGGCCCTTCGTAAAAAAATGGAATCATATACCATGTTTATGGATAGGAAGAATTAACATCATTAAAATATTCATAGTTTCTCTAGATTCAATGCAATTCCTACCAAAATACCAATGGTATATTTTGAAGAACTTGAAAAAATAACGCAAAAATTCATATGGAATCACAAAATAAACCCCTAAATAAACTCAGTAATATCAAGAAAGAAGAGGAAAGTTGGAGGTACCATACTACCTGACATCAAACTATACTTCAAGGCCATAGTAAGCAAAGCAGCCTGGTACTGGTGTAAAGCAGGCATATAGACTAACGGAACAGAACAGCGAGCTCAGAAATCAACCCACACCTTTATGGTCAATTAATGTTTGACCAAGGAGGCAAGCACATACAATGAGGCAAGGATGGTCTATTCACTAAGTGGTGCTGGGAAAACTGGACAGATTCTTCCAAAGGAAAGAGAAAGAAACGAGATCACCTTCTAGCCCCATATGCAAGGATAAACTCAAAATGGATCGAAGACTTAAAAGGTAGCCTTGCAACCATCAAAATCCTAGAAGAAAACACAGGCAGTAAAATCTCTGACGTTTCTCATGCAATATTTTTTCTGCGATATCTCCTTGGACAAGGGAAACAAAAGAATAAATTAACAAATGGGACCAAAGAGCGTTTGCACAGCAAAGGAAACCATCAACAAAACGAAGAGACAACCGACTAAATGGGAGGAGAACATATTCGCCAAGGACACAGCTGATCAGGGGTTAATACCCAACATGTGTAAAAACCTCAGACTACTCAACACCAAAAAAATCCCATTAAAAAATGGGCAGAGGGCCTCAATAGACACCTCTCCAAAGAGGACACGCAGATGGCCAGCAGACATAGGAAAGGATGCTCAGTGTCACTAATCATCAGAGAGATGCAAGTTAAAACCACAGGAGCGATCACCTCACACCTGTCAGAGTGGCCATCATCGACAAACCTGGACAGACAAGTATTTGCAGGGATGTGGAGAAGAGGGAACCCTTGTGCGCTGTGGGCGGGAATGCAGATTGGCAAAGCCACTGTGGAGAACTGCATGGAGCGTCCTCAAAAAATTACAAATGAATCTTCCTTATGACCCCGAGATTCCGCTTCTGGGATTTACCCAGAGAAACCCCAAAACATGGGTTCAAAAGCATATGTGCACCCCTATATTCATTGCAGCATTATTTACAACAGCCAAGAAATGGAACTGCCCATCAGTAGAGAAGTGGGTGGATGGAATATTACTCAGCCATAAAAAATGAATAAGACCTTACCTTTTGCGACAGCATGGATGGACCCAGAGGGTATTATGCTAAGTGAAACGAGTCAGAGGAAGCAAATAGCACATGAATTCACTTAACTGTGGAATCTAAAGAAAACACAAACAAAACCGAAGCACACGTTGATAGTTACAGAGCAGTCATGGGGAAGTGAAGTACAGCCTAGGGAATAGAGTCAATAATCTTGTGATAACTGCTTGGTGCCCGTTGGGGGACTGGAAATATCGAGGGGAACACTGTGTAAATGATATGATTGTCTAACCACTAAGCTGTACTCCTGAAACTAATATAAAATCAAATCCAAAGAAAAACAAACAAAATAAAGGAATAGAGCCCGGCCGGCGTGGCTCAGCGGTTGAGCATCAACCTATGAACCAGGAGGTCCTGGTTCCATTCCAGGCCAGGGCACATGCCCAGGTTTCGGGGTCCTTCCCCAGTGTGGGGCGTGCAGGAGGCAGCAGATCCATGATTCTCTCTTCATTGATGCTTCTCTCTCTCTCTCTCTCTCCCTTCCTCTCAGAAATCAATAAAAATATATTAAAAACACACACAAAGGAGTAGTCATCAGAGACAAGGGCACAGGACAACTATCTGGGGTCCTTTGTCTGACCTTCTGCCCTGCAATGTTCCCTGGGTATTTCCGGGTGAGAGTAAACTCCCCTTCAAGGAAAAACGAAGACTCCTGCAAACCCAGAGCCCGGAAGCGATGGTCTACTGGAGCGAGAGCAGCGAGGAGGGCCAGGAGGGGTCCCTGGCATCCTTCCCTCTCGCCCTCACCAGGTGCCTCGGAAGCCGAGCAGTCCAGGGGGCTGAGATGCGCAGACAGAAAAGGCGAAGGACGTGGAATTCCAGCCCCAGTCTGAGCCTAGGCCACACTGGATGGAAAGGAGAGAAAAATAGGCCCAAATTCCGCTCACCTCCAAGGAGGAGGGGGAGGAAGAGACTCACCGAGGATGGTCAGATAGGTCCCCTCTGCTGAACACAGCACACAGTGATACAGCCTTGAACATAAACCCCCTGTCGCCCCCACTGCCCCGGCCCGGGCCCACCTGCAGCTGCACGGGAGGCCCCAAGTCCAGCCCCCTGGTCATGGGGGCCGATCTGGCCCATGGGCGGGTGCGGGAGGGTGCCCCCTCCCCACCTGCAACTCCGCTTCCTTGAGGGGTGACCTTCCCTCCATCCGTCCCCCGTGGTGGCGGGGGTAGGAGGGAGTGTCTGAGGGTCCCCTCACATCCAGGGACCCTACAGTCCCGGGAGGGGTGTGTCTCTGGCTCCTTGGGGAATGTCCGGTGGAAGGAGAGGGAAGTCCAGTTTATAGCCCAGAGATGATGGATCCCGGGCGGCCACGGGAGGGTTCTGGAAGCCATACATGTCCCAGACACATGGTCTACCAGATGTACCGGTTAATAACGCGGATTTCCCCCAATAGACGGAGTCACACGTACGTTGATCTAGATGCGATTTGATATGTACGCTATTTGGTTGTATTGCTCCTTCAGATTCCCACTTGTTCTGATCGATGGCACACGCACTTTCTGAGCGGCACTTCAAAATGTACGAAGAAGTGGAAAATTGGGGCTCTGAATGGTCGGCCTCAAAACAGGAAAAGTTCTATTGGGACGGTCTCCACAAATCACTTGAAAGATGGGGAATGTATAGCTAGCGATGGACATGACTCTGAATAAAGCACTTTTGATGTTTCTCTTGAAATTATCGTGTTTTCTTTGATTACAAAATCCTCATTTGTAACCGGTTAACAGCTAATCCGCATTTTTAACCGGTATCCACATTTTTAACTGGGTCCCCACCCGGGGCCAGCTTCTAGGACTATAATCTCCCGGGTTCTCGGGCCCCATTCTAGGTTCCCAAAAGACAGGTCAGTTCAGAGTCATGCACATGACTTATTCTCAGAATCATATTCTTGATTTTATTTATTATTATTATTTTTAATAATTTTATTGATTTCAGAGAGGAAGGGAGGAGAGAGAGATAGAAACATCAATGATGAGAGAGAATCATGGATCGGCTGCCTCCTGCACTCCTCACACTGGGATCGAACCGCAACCCGGGCCTGTGCCCTGACCAGGAATCGAACTGTGCCCTACTGGTTCATAGGTTGGTTCTCAACCGAGCCACGCTGGCCATATTCTTAACCTTAGACTAGTGGCCCATCTGCTACCCATGGCTACTATGACATTCATGTTTGTGGTGGGGTCAGTGGTGGGCTGGCATCTGAGGGGTTGAAAGGGAGCAGAGCTGGCCCCTAACTCCACCGGCCTTGACCACAGCTGGGACCCAGATGGGAGAGGTGGCCCCCAGGAAAGAGTCCAGGTGACTGGCCAGGGTCCAGGAACCGAGGGTTCTGTAGTGAGTGTAACAGTGAAGGGCCAAGGGTCAGGGCACATGGCAGTGATGACACAGGGGCAGGGGCAAGGGGGCCTAAAGGAGGAGGAACGTTCTAGACTGGGAGGATGGACAATTTCCGGAAGAAGGGAGCCATGGAAGGCATGTGAATGAGGATTTGGGGGAAGGGAGCTCAGACACTACCCTGGTTTCCATGGGGACCAAAGGGAGTGGGCCTTGGGGGTGGACATGGTCCACAGGAAAAAACCAATTTTAGGGCAGGCGTGAGAAGTGTGCTCTCCTGGGTTCTGCAGCCCCTGCCCCTTGTTCTAGAACATTCTCTGGGCAGCTCTGGGTGAGAGGGAAACCCCTTCAGGGAAACATAAAGACTCTTTCACTGGGTCTTTTCTTACAAGGCCAAAAGGATAGTTTTCACCTTTGAGGATAGTTGAGTTCAAGACCAAAGTCCAGAAACAAAAATGACCAAGAGAATATGACATCTGATTGACAAGAAGGATATTTTATTGAGAGCTGATCAGGTGCAGGGAGAAGAAAGAATGGGTGTGAAGGCAGGGAGATCCTCCTGGGGGTCCTGGAGCTCTAGGCCCCCAAGGGTGAGAGGACTCAGGTCCTAGGAGCACTCCGAGGGGGCCACTGTCTTCTCCACGGTCTTCCCGTCGTGCGTGACCTGGCAGCTGTAGGCGCTGGCGGACTTCCAGTCTTGGCTGGACACGCTCAGGTAGCTGCTGGCCGCGTACTTGTTGTTGCTCTGCTTGGAGGGCTTGGTGGTCTCCACGCCCTGGGTGACGGGGGTGCCATTTGCCTTCCAGGCCACCGTCACGCTGCCCGGGTAGAAGTCACTCATGAGACACACCAGTGTGGCCTTGTTGTTGGCGAGCTCCTCAGCGGATGGCGGGAACAGAGACACGGAGGGTGCAGACTTGGGCTGACCTGTGGGTGCGGGAGGGGCAGGAGGGGAGAGGCTCAGGGTCCATCCTGAAAGCTCCTGACCTCGGTCTTCCTGTGGGCACAGTGTCCTGAGGACCATGCAGGACCCCGAGGGCAGGGGCCTCTCTGGGTGTGAGAGTCCATGCCGTGTAGAGCAGTTTGGGGGGTTCCTAACTCAACTCCCCATGTTCCTGAGAAACCCTGAGCCTGGACACCTGCCATCACCGTCCTTGTGGGCCCCATTCTGCCCCCCACACATCTGACTGTCACCCTCTGGCTCTGCCTTCTCCTGGTATCTGACCGGGCCTGTCTGTGTCTGTCAGTCTGTTTGTCCCACAAAAGATGATCTGAGCCCTCTGCCCTCCTGCTGGTCCATCTGTGGACACCTCTGGCCTGATCCTCTGTGCTGGGGGCTTTGAAGCATCGGCCCAAAGGCTCAGTTTTTCACCCAAATCTATGTCCCTGTAGCTTCTCTAACAGGGCACACTTTTAGCTGATGAATCAGAAGTCTGTCTGTCTGTCCTTGGGTCTCTTTCATTCTACAGTCAATAGCATCCCCACAGATTGCTCCTATCACTAGAGCTTTCGTGCCATAGATTCTGCATTTCCTTGAGCAAGTCTAAACAGAGACCAAAGGCCACCTTGTCCTCATACCTGTCCTTCCATGACCCTTCCTCCAGCACCTTCTCCTCCCCCCTGTGTCCTTCCTCCTGCAGGCTTCCCTGGTGCGAGGATGGTCAGGACTCCGCATGCCAGCTCTATGCAGGCCCCGGGAGCCCTGCACCCCAGCACCATCCCTGACCCTTGTTCATGAGCCCACAGTCCCTGAGACCTGCCCTGAACCTCTGACTTGTACGTCTCTAGTCTTGGTCACCCTACAATGTTCACGTGGTTAACCCCTCAGGCCTGCTTATCCTCCCGTCCCCTTAGGATGTGAGCAACCATTGACCCCCAGAAAGAAA
This sequence comes from Myotis lucifugus, assembly GCF_000147115.1. NCBI lineage: Eukaryota > Metazoa > Chordata > Mammalia > Chiroptera > Vespertilionidae > Myotis > Myotis lucifugus. Next base: position 10,904 of record NW_005874189.1, on the reverse strand, counting down.
TCTGGTACAATAGGAGCCCATCAGAGGAAGACAGAACAGAGCCCGTCTAGAATCCAGCAGGTCCTGGCAAACAGATAGAAGAAACCACAGGTCATCCTGTCCATTCCTCAGTCTCTGGGGTCAGAGGTGAATGGCTGGTGGTGACCTTGGAGCGAAATAGGACAGAAAGAACGGAGATGGGAAGAGCTCCGGGCCCCAAGGGCTGGGATCCTGGTTGAAGCTTGGCCACAGGCTGAGATAAGACCCCGCAAAAGAGCAAAACTAGCAGAAAATTGCCCCGACTGCTCAGAGAACAAGGAAGGATGGGGAAGGAGAGACTCACCTAGGACGGTCAGCTGGGTCCCTCCGCCGAACACAATACACTGTGACACAGGCTCATACAAAAACCTCTCTCTGGGAGGCCCTGCCCCACCCCTGAGCCCCCCACCCCCTCCCCCTGCAGCTGTGATGGAGGAAGCCTGGGCCACTGCCCCAGGGGGTGTCTGGTCTGCAAGGGGCACACACACTGTCCCCCCATTCAGACCAGCAGGTGACAGGATAGGGGACAGGGTGCATTGCAAAGCGATAGCATTGTTGGAAGCAATTCTCCCAAAAGAACTTGGTGTCTGAGAGGCTGTTTCCACTGCGGTCTCCTGGGATTTGGGATGAGTTTGGAGGGCGTTTATTTCACTGTGAGTGAGCTCCATGGGAACGGGTGGCACATCTCTCTTATGTCCAAACAACCCCAATCCCAGGGGCAGGGCATGAGGGGAGGGCGGCCTGTAATCCCTCTCCCCCTCCCTCCCCTCCGTGGAAGGGCAGGCTGGGCTGTGTAGGATTATACTCCCAACCTATGTCCCCAGCCATCTGATCCAGACCTCTGGCTTATGGTCCCTATTGACAGCCTAGATAGGGATAGCAGTGGGGATGTCAGGATGGCACTGTAGTCTTTGCTAACCTGACCTTTAGGGTGACCTTGGGGGTGTCCTCTGCCTTCGCTCCCAGAGTTGGAGTGGTGTGGGGGTGCTGTGTCACCAGGAAACTCTGACCTCGAGTAACCCACAGGCCACACGCCCCCTGCTCTGAGCTGGTCTCACCTGCCCTTACTCGGCTCCTGAATTCCAGGGGATATGCCCTCCCTGGGATGACACTGGATGCCCATTCTGTGCCCAGGACGGTGCCCTTTCTAATCCATCAAGGACAACTCCCAAGTCTACTCCACCTGAGATGCTGACCTCACCTGCTCCATCCTTAAACCAACCCCCAAAACTCTCACGTTGATCTGACTTCAGGGTTTGAGACCTTCATGATGGAGGTCCCAGGCCTACGCTAGGGTCACCTTGAGCCTGAGCCTGACCCAAGACGATGTGAACATAAACTGAGCTTCCTTGTGCCTCACCCTCAGCCCATGTTCCCACACCAGTGAAGATGAGTCCCAGGCTCCCTGAGTTGGTAGAAGGAATGAACGTGATGGGGGAATTGTTAGGATCCATGATATTTAACTGTTTCTCTGCTGCAGGACTAGTCAGTGTCTTTCCGTAGCTAACGTGCATTGGCAGAGTTTGACAAGCGCCCCATGGGAGGCACTGTTTAAAGCTTTCCCTGACTCTGAGCTGATGGGCCAACCATGAGCCCCTCACCTGGAAATGGCTTCCCATTGGGCTCCATGATGGACAGGGAAGTTCAATGTCTGTTCCCAATGACCTCAGCCTTGGCTCTATGATTTCCTTCCCAATATATTCATCTGTACCTCACCGTACCCTCCTGAGACTCTCTTCAGTTTTCCTTGATTGCCCCTTAGGGTGCTCACATCTTTGTCACTGAGCCCCTGTTCCTTTCCGGGGGACAAGGACTGCGTCCCAGGGGCCAGAACCACAGGAGAAGTTCCTGCTCTGGGTCGCAGCTCCCATGGGCACTCAAGCTCATTCAGGACCCTGGTGGGTGAGTGGATGGACCTCAGGTAGGTCCATGTCATGTCATTCCTGTCCTGCTCTTTATTACCGACCCTTCAACCCAGAGACCCTCCCCACACAGAACACACATTCGAAATGTCAGATGAGAAATGACAGGAGTTTATTCAGGAGAAGGGGAAAGGGGGAGGGATGGCAACCTGCCCAGTCTGAGTGACCAGGGCAGAGACTCAGGGGGACAGTGGGGAGCGGGGGAAGGGGGTGTCTGACTGAGAAGTGTCCCAAGAAGTGGGGACTCAGGTCCTAGGAACACTCCGAGGGGGCCACTGTCTTCTCCACGGTCTTCCCGTCGTGCGTGACCTGGCAGCTGTAGGCGCTGGCGGACTTCCAGTCTTGGCTGGACACGCTCAGGTAGCTGCTGGCCGCGTACTTGTTGTTGCTCTGCTTGGAGGGCTTGGTGGTCTCCACGCCCTGGGTGACGGGGGTGCCATTTGCCTTCCAGGCCACCGTCACGCTGCCCGGGTAGAAGTCACTCATGAGACACACCAGTGTGGCCTTGTTGTTGTTGAGCTCCTCAGCGGATGGCGGGAACAGAGATACGGAGGGTGCAGACTTGGGCTGACCTGTGGGTGCGGGAGGGGCAGGAGGGGAGAGGCTCAAGGTCCATCCTGAAAGCTCCTGACCTTGGTCTTCCTGTGGGCACAGTGTCCTGAGGACCATGCAGGACCCCGAGGGCAGGGGCCTCTCCGGGTGTGAGGTCCATGCCGTGCAGAGCAGTTTGGGGGTTCCTACCTCAACTCCCCATGTTCCTGAGAAACCCTGAGCCTGGACACCTGCCATCACAGTCCTTGTGGGCCCCGTTCTGCCCCCCACACATCTGACTGTCACCCTCTGGCTCTGCCTTCTCCTGGTATCTGACTGGGCCTGTCTGTGTCTGTCCGTCTGTTTGTCCCACAGAAGATGCTCTGAGCCCTCTGCCCTCCTGCTGGGTCCATCTGTGGACACCTCTGACCTGATCCTCTGTGCTGGGGACTTAGGGTCTTTGCCCTCAGGGTTCGGTCACCCCCCCCAACCCCCAATCTACCTGTCCTGGACTTTCTCTTAAGTTAGTATGAGTTTTGCTGCTGAACAAAATGTTTGTCTGTCTGTCCCTGGGTCTCTCTCATTCTACAGTCAATGGAGTCCCCGCTAGTCGGTCACATCACTGGAGCTTTTATGCCAATAGTTGTACGTTACCTTCTGAGAGGATGTTCGTCCTGCAGAGACCAAAGACCACCTTGTCCTCATACCTGTCCTTCCATGGCCCTTCCTCCAGCACCTTCTCCTCCCCCCTGTGCCCTTCCTCCTGCAGGCTTCCCTGGTGCGAGGCTGGTCAGGACTCCGCATGGCAGCTCCATGCAGCCCCGGGGAGACCTGCTCCCCAGCACCTTTCCTGGCCCCTGTTCATGAGTCCACAGTCCCTGAGACCTGCCCTGAACCTCTGACCTGGGTGTCTCTAGCCTTGGCCCTGGCATGTGGGTCACCCTAAAATTTCTACCCGGATCCCCTCAGTGCTTCTCTTCCTCTCTTCCCCTTAAGACAGGGGCCACCGGGGACTTGCAGATATAAATCTTGTCCCACAGAAGCCCATCAGGGAAAGACAGAACAGAGCCCAACTAGAATCCAGCATGACCCTCGCAGACAGACAGAAGAATCCACAAGGCATCCTGTCCATTCTCCTATCTCTGAGGTCAGAGGTGAATGGCTGAAGGTGACCAAGTAGGACAGTAAGAACAGGGGTGGGAAGACCTCAGGTCCCCAAGGGCTGGGATCCTGGGTGAAAGCTTGGCCACAGGCTGAGGCAAGACCAGAAAAAGAGAAAAAAGAGCAGAAAACAGCCCAAACTTTGTAGGGGAGCAGGGAAGGAGGGGGAAGGAGAGACTCACCTAGGACGGTCAGCTGGGTCCCTCCGCCGAACACATAACACTGTGACACAAGCTCATACAAAAACCTCTCTCTGGAGCCCACTCCTGAGCCCCCCCACACCCCCGGCTCCCCCTGCAGCTGTGATGGAGGAAGCCTGGGCCACTGCCCCAGGGGGTGTCTGGTCTGCAAGGGGCACACACACTGTCCCCCCTTTCAGACCAGCAGGTGACAGGATAGGGGACAGGGTGCATTGCACAGGGAAAGAATTCTGGAAGCAGTTCTCCCAAAGGAATTAGGTGTTTGACAGGCTGTTTCCACTCTGTTCCCCTGGGATGTGGGATGAGTATGGTGGGCATCTGTGTCACTGTGCGGGACATTCCACGGGAACGGGTGGCACACCTCTCTTATGTCCAATCACCCCTAATCCCTGGTGAGAGCATGAGGGGAGGGCAGTGCGTATTCCCTCTGCCCCCTCCCCTTCCAGGGAAAGACAGGTTGGTCTGTGTAGAGTGTCTACTGGCAACTTCCTATGTCCCCAACCATCTGATCAAGACCTCTGGGACTGTAATCTTTGTCAACCTGCCCTTTAGGGTGTCCCCTGCGATTCTTCCCAGAGGTGGAGTGGCGTCGGGGTGCTGTGTCACCGGAGAGACCTGACCTTGCTGTAACCAACAGGCCACACTCCCCTGATCTGAGATTGTATGACCTGCCCTTACTCCGCTCCTGAATTCGAGTGGATATGCCCTCCCTGGGGCGCAATGGATGCCCATTCTGTGCCCAGGAAGGTGTCCTTTCTAATCCATCAAGGACAACTCTCATGTCCCCTCCACCTGAGGCCTGATATCACCTGCTCCATCCTTAAACAAACCCCGAAAACTCTCACGTTGATCTGATTTCAGGGTTTGAGACCTTCATGATGGAGGTTCCCAGCCCAAGCTAGGGTCACCTTGAGTGTGAGGCTGACCCAAGACGATGAGAACATAAACTGAGCTTCCTCGTGCCTCATCCTCAGCCCAGCTTCCCAGCACCATGAGTTCCAGGCTCCCTGAGTTGGTACGGGGTGTGAGCATGATTGGGCAATTGTTAGGTTGTATGATATTAAACTGTTTCTCTGCTGTATGACTTGTCAGTGTCGTTACTGACATAACATGCATAGACAAAGTTTGACAAATGCACCATGGGAGGCACTGTTGAAAGCTTTTCATGATTTTAAGGTGAGGAGTCAACCTTCACCTGGTAATGGATCTCCCATTGGGTTCCATGATGGGAAAGGGAAGTTCAATGTCTGTTCTTAAGGACCACAGCCTTGGTTCCATGATTTCCTTCCCAATATTTCCATCTGTAGCCCACCTTGCACTCCTGGTCCCTCTTCAATTCTCCCTGATCCCTCCTCAGGGCTCTTGAATCCCTCTCACTCAGCCCTTGTCCCTTTGCAGGTGACCAGGACTGCGTCCCAGGGGCTGTTCCCACAGGAGATGTTCCTGCCCTGGAACGCAGCGCCCATGGGCACTCAGAGCTCATTCAGTCCCTGGTGGGTGAGTGGATGGACCTCAGGTAGGTCCATGTCATGTCATTCCTGTCCTGCCCTTTATTACCGACCCTTCAACCTAGAGACCCTCCCCCACACAGAACACACATGCGAAATGTCAGATGAGAAATGACAGGAGTTTATTCAGAAGGGGAATCCGGGAGGGATGCCGACCTGCCCTGTCTGAGCGACCAGGGCAGGAGCCGCAGGGGGACTGTGGGGAGCGGGGTAAGGGCGGGTCTGAGGGAGAAGTGTCCCCAGAAGTGGGGACTCAGATCCTAGGAACACTCCGAGGGGGCCACTGTCTTCTCCACGGTCTTCCCATCGTGCGTGACCTGGCAGCTGTAGGCGCTGGCGGACTTCCAGTCTTGGCTGGACACGCTCAGGTAGCTGCTGGCCGCGTACTTGTTGTTGCTCTGCTTGGAGGGCTTGGTGGTCTCCACGCCCTGGGTGACGGGGGTGCCATTTGCCTTCCAGGCCACTGTCACGCTGCCCGGGTAGAAGTCACTCATGAGACACACCAGTGTGGCCTTGTTGTTGTTGAGCTCCTCAGCGGATGGCGGGAACAGAGACACGGAGGGTGCAGACTTGGGCTGACCTGTGGGTGCGGGAGGGGCAGGAGGGGAGAGGCTCAGGGTCCATCCTGAAAGCTCCTGACCTCGGTCTTCCTGTGGGCACAGTGTCCTGAGGATCATGCAGGACCCCGAGGGCAGGGGCCTCTCTGGGTGTGAGAGACCATGCCATGCAGGGTAGTTTGGGGTGTTCGTAGCTCAACTCCCCATTTTCCTGAGAAACCCTGAGCCTGGACACCTGCCATCACCGGTCCTTGTGGGCCCCGTTCTGCCCCCCACACATCTGACTGTCACCCTCTGGCTCTGCCTTCTCCTGGTATCTGACTGGGCCTGTCTGTGTCTGTCCGTCTGTTTGTCCCACAAAAGATGCTCTGAGCCCTCTGACCGCCATCTGTGGGCACCTCTGACCTGATCCTCTGTGCTGGGGTCTTAGGATCTTTGCCCTTAGGATTCTGTCCCTATCAATCTACCTGTCCTGGGCTTTCTCTTAAGTTAGTATGAGTTTTGCTGATGAACAAAATGTCTGTCTGTCTGTCCTTGGGTCTCTCTCATTCTACAGTCAATGGAGTCCCTGCTAGTCGGTCACATTACTGGAGCTTTTATGCCAATAGTTGTACGTTACCTTCTGAGAGGATGTTCGTCCTGCAGAGACCAAAGGCCACCTTGTCCTCATATCTGTCCTTCCATGCCCTTCCTCCAGCACCTTCTCCTCCCCCCTGTGTCCCTTCCTCCTGCAGGCTTCTCTGGTACAAGGCTGGTCAGGACTCCGCATGGCAGCTCCATGCAGCCCCGGGGAGCCCTGCGCCCCAGCACCGTTCCTGGCCCCTGTTCATGAGTCCACAGTCCCTGAGACCTGCCCTGAACCTCTGACCTGGGTGTCTCTAGCCTTGGCCCTGAGCATCTGGGTCACCCTAAAATTTCCACCCAGTTTCCCCTCAGTGCTTCTCTTCCTCTCTTCCCCTTAAGACAGGGGCCACCGGTGACTTGCAGATAAAATCTTGTCCCACAGGAGCCCATCAGGGGAAGACAGAACAGAGCCCAACTAGAGTCCAGCATGACCCTCGCAGACAGACAGAAGAATTCACAAGGCATCCTGTCCATTCCTCTGAGGTCAGAGGTGAATGGCTGAAGGTGGCCAAGTAGGACAGTAAGAACAGGGATGGGAAGACCTCAGGTCCCCAAGGGCTGGGATCCTGGGTGAAAGCTTGGCCACAGGCTGAGGCAAGACCAGAAAAAGAGCAAGAATAGCAGAAAACAGCCCAGACTTTGTAGGCGAGCAGGGAAGGAGGGGGAAGAAGAGACTTACCTAGGACGGTCAGCTGGGTCCCTCCGCCGAACACCCAACACTGTGATACAAGCTCATACAAAAACCTCTCTCTGGGAGGCCCTGCCCACCCTTGAGCCCACCCCCCTCCCCCTGCAGCTGTGATGGAGGAAGCCAGGGCCACTACCCCAGGGGGTGTCTGGTCTGCAAGGGGCACACACACTGTCCCCTCTTTCAGACCAGCAGGTGACAAGATAGGGGACACAGTGCATTGCACGGAGATAGCATTCTTGGAAGCAGTTCTCCCAAAGGAATCAGGTGTTTGACAGGCTGTTTCCACTCTGTTCCCCTGGGATGTGGGATGAGTATGGCCGGCATCTGTGTCACCACGAGGGAGGTTCCATGGGAACGGGTGGCACACCTCTCTTATGTCCAATCACCCCTAATCCCTGGGTGGGAGCATGAGGGGAGGGCAGTGCGTATTTGCTCTACCGCCCTCTTCTTCCAGGGAACGAAAGGTTGGTCTGTGTAGAAAGTCTACTGGCAACTCCCTATGTCTCCAACCATCTGATCCAGAACTCTGGCTTATCTTCCCTCGGGCAGCCTAGATAGGGATAGAATTGGTGATGTCAGGGGGGGACTGTAGTCTTTGCCAAGCTGTCTTTTAGGGTGAGCTTGGGGGTGTCTCCTAAGGCGGGATGGTTTGGGGTGCTGTGTCACTAGAGAGGCCTGACCTTGGTGTAACCCACAGGCCACACTCCCCCTGATCTGAGCTCCTCTCACCTGCCCTAACTCTACTCCTGAATTCCAGTGGATATGCCCTCCCTGGGATGGCACTGGATGCCCATTCTGTGCCCAGGACGGTACCCTTTCTAATTCATCAAGGTCAACTCCCATGTCTACTCTACCTGAGGCCTGACATCACCGGCTCCTTCCTTAAACCAAACCCCAAATCTCTCAGGTTGATCTGACTTCAGGGTTAGAGACCTTCATGATGGAGGTCCCAGGCCCAAGCTCGGGTCAACTAGATCCTGAGCCTGGCCCAAGACCATGAGAACGTAAACTGAGCTTCCTTGTGCCTCATCCTCAGTCCAGGTTCCCAGCACCTTTAGATCGAGGCTCTCTGAGTTGGAAAGGGGTGTGAGCATGATTGGGGAATTGTTAGGTTGTACGATATTAAACTGTTTCTTTGATGTCTGACTTGTCAGTGTCATTGCTGACCTAACATGCATCGTCGAAGTTTGACAAACGCACCATGGGAGGCACTGTTGAAAGCTTTTCATGATTTTATGGTGAGGAGCCAAGCAGGAACCTTCACCTGGTAATGGCTCCCCCATTGGGTTCCATGATGGGAAAGGGAAGTTCAATGTCTGTTCCCAATGACCACAGCCTTGGTTCCATGATTTCCTTCCCAATATTTCCATCTGTAGCCCACCTTGCCCACCTGTGTCCTCTTCATTTCTCCCTGATCCCTCCTCAGGACCCCTGGATCCCTCTCACTCAGCCCTTGTCCCTTTGCAGGTGACCAGGACTGCGTCCCAGGGGCTGGTCCCACAGGAGAAGTTCCAGCCCTGGGTCGCAGCGCCCATGGGCACTCAGAGCTCATTCAGGTCCCTGGTGGGTGAGTGGAGTGGACCTCAGGTAGGTCCATGTCACGTCATTCCTGTCCTGTCCTTTATTACCGACCCTTCAACCTAGAGATGCTCCCACACACAGAACACACATGCGAAATGTCAGATGAGAAATGACAGGAGTTTATTCAGGAGAAGGGGAAAGGGGGAGGGATGACCACCTGCCCAGTCTGAGCGACCAGGGCAGGAGCTGCAGGGGGACAGTGGGGAGGGGGGGAAGGGAGGGTCTGACGGAGAAGTGTCTCCAGAAGTGGGGACTCAGGTCCTAGGAGCACTCTGAGGGGGCCACTGTCTTCTCCACAGTCTTCCCGTCGTGCGTGACCTGGCAGCTGTAGGCGCTGGCGGACTTCCAGTCTTGGCTGGACACGCTCAGGTAGCTGCTGGCCGCGTACTTGTTGTTGCTCTGCTTGGAGGGCTTGGTGGTCTCCACGCCCTGGGTGACGGGGGTGCCATTTGCCTTCCAGGCCACCGTCACGCTGCCCGGGTAGAAGTCACTCATGAGACACACCAGTGTGGCCTTGTTGTTGTTGAGCTCCTCAGCGGATGGCGGGAACAGAGACACGGAGGGTGCAGACTTGGGCTGACCTGTGGGTGCGGGAGGGGCAGGAGGGGAGAGGCTCAGGGTCCATCCTGAAAGCTCCTGACCTCGGTCTTCCTGTGGGCACAGTGTCCTGAGGACCATGCAGGACCCCAGGGCAGGGGCCTCTCCGGGTGTGAGAGTCCATGCTGTGCAGGGTAGTTTGGGGGGTTCCTAACTCAACTCCCCATTTTCCTGAGAAACCCTGAACCTGGAACCTGCCATCACTGTCCTTGTGGGCCCCGTTCTGCCCCCCACACATCTGACTGTCACCCTCTGGCTCTGCCTTCTCCTGGTATCTGACTGGGCCTGTCTGTGTCTGTCTGTCTGTTTGTCCCACAAAAGATGCTCTGAGCCCTCTGCCCTCCTGCTGGGTCCATCTGTGGACGCCTCTTACCCGATCCTCTGTGCTGGGGGCTTCGGAGCATCGGCCCAAGGGCTCAGTTTTTCACCCACATCTATGTCTCCTGCTCCCTCTCTAAACTGGGTGGCAGCTTTTTCTGATGAACAAAATGTCTGTCTTTTTGTCATTGGGTCTCTCTCATTCTACAGTCAATGGCATCCCCACAAATTGGTCAGATAACTAGAGCTTTCATGCCATGGATTCTGCCATTTCTTCTGAGAGGATGTTCATCCTGCACAGACCAAAGGCCAATTGTCCTCACACCTGTCCTTCCATGCCCTTCTTCAAGCACCTTCTCCTCCCCCCTGTGTCCTTCCTCCTGCAGGCCTCCATGGTGGGAGGCTGGTCAGGACTCCACATGGCAGCTCCATGCAGGCCCCTGGGAGCCCTGCACCCCAGCACCATTCCTGACCCTTGTTCATGAGTCCACAGTCCCTGAGACCTGCCCTGAACCTCTGACCTGGGTGTCTCTAGCCTTGGCCCAGAGTGTCTGGGTCACCCTAAAATTTTCACAAGGTTACCCCCTCAGTGCTCTTTTTTTCCCTTCTTCCCCTTAAAACCAGGGGCCCCCGGGGGATTTGCAGAAATAAATTTTTTTCCCCCAGAAGCCCATCAGGGGAAAGACAGAAAAAGCCCCAACTAGAATCCAGCATGACCCTCGCAGACAGACAGAAGAATCCACAAGGCATCCTGTCCATTCTCCTGTCTCTGAGGTCAGAGGTGAATGGCTGAAGGTGACCAAGTAGGACAGTAAGAACAGGGGTGGGAAGACCTCAGGTCCCCAAGGGCTGGGATCCTGGGTGAAAGCTTGGCCACAGGCTGAGGCAAGACCAGAAAAAGAGCAATAATAGCAGAAAACAGCCCAAACTTTGTAGGGGAGCAGGGAAGGAGGGGGAAGGAGACACTCACCTAGGACGGTCAGCTGGGTCCCTCCGCCGAACACATAACACTGTGACACAAGCTCATACAAAAACCTCTATCTGGGAGGCCCTGCCCACTCCTGAGCCCCCCCACACCCCCGGCTCCCCCTGCAGCTGTGATGGAGGAAGCCTGGGCCACTGCCCCAGGGGGTGTCTGGTCTGCAAGGGGCACACACACTGTCCCCCCTTTCAGACCAGCAGGTGACAGGATAGGG
>NW_005874188.1:13536-17267 GCF_000147115.1 Myotis lucifugus | reverse complement strand
GCACTCACAGTTGGAAAGGACTGCAGAAACTCCAGATAACTTAAAATATCCCCGTCAGGTATAAAGACTTCTGGCCACCAAACCTGAAGTTTAAACTTGCATGTGGAATAATTCAATGCAAAATGAATTTCAAACTGTGCCATCTGGCATAGATAGGAATGACTGGGACCCTGAAAGTAAACATGAAGATATAAGGGCAGACTTCAGAGAAGCTGGAAGCTGTGACCCATGTGGTAGCAGAAAGAACCCAGCTCTTGGTTTAAGGCTCCTTGATCACTGTCTTGAAATTCTTAATTTTATTTTGTACTGGTGCTTTTATTGATTTTTTTTTTACAAAGAGGAAGAGAGAGGGATAGAGAGTTAGAAACATCGATGAGAGAGAAACATCGATCAGCTGCCTCCTGCACACCCCCTCACTGGGGATGTGCCCGCAACCCAGGTACATGCCCTTTACCGGGATCAAACCTGGGACCCTTCAGTCCGCAGGCCGATGCTCTATCTACTGAGCCAAACTGGTTAGGGCTGTATAGTTGCTTTTAAAGTTCCATCGACTTATGGGATGGAACATGTGTGTGAGCAAAGGAGATACATGGGGCAGCAGGACACAAGTCACAGCAAGGAGTGTCTGAGCTAAGCAGTTGTCAGGGCCACCTGTTGGGCCTGTGCATGCTCTCACCATCCGGGGCTTTGACATGCAGGAAAGGGGAGCAGTAAACTTTGTTGGTCAATGACTACAAAATGAAAGTGTATACATTTAGGGAAGGTGGGGAGGGTGAATAGGAGGTAAGCAATCAAAGACCTTGTATGTATATAAGCATAAACCATGGACACAAACAATAAGGTGCTGAAGGCCTGGGGCAGGGGGCAGTGGCTGGATGGAGGAGGTCAATGAGGGAAAAAGAGGACATATGCAAAATTTTCATCAATAAAGAGTTATTTTTGAAAAAGTGTATATAAGGACACTTCAATAAAGCATTTTGGAAGTTCCTTACAACACTGAGTACAGTCTTACCATACAACCCAGTAATGGTGTTCCTGGGTTTTACCCAAAGGAGTTGAAAAGTGATGTCCACACAAAAACTTACCCATCAGTGTTTTTAGCCCCTTTATTCTACGTTGCCAAAACTTGGCAGCCTCCAATATGTCCATCAATAAATGAATGGGTAAATGAATGGTGGTCCATCTAAACAATGTAGTATTATTAAATACTAAAACGAAATGAACTATCAAGCCTTGAAAACACAGGGAAGAGTAAAATGTATATTACTAAATAAAGAAGCCAACTGGAAAAGGCCACGTCCTATATGGTTTCAACAACATGACATTCTGGAAAAGGCAAAACTATGGGGACAGTAAAAAGACCAGTGGTTGCTAGGGGCTGAGGGAAGCTGGAGGGATGACTGGGAAGAGCACAGATAATTTGTAGGTTGGTGAAATTAGTCTCTGTGATGCAATAATGATGGATACATGTTATTATACACTAGAGGCCCAGTGCACGAAATTTGTGCACAGGTAGGGTCCCTAGACGCTGCCAACTACTGATGGGGGCCTCCCTTCCCCCATATTGCCAGTGGGCACGCCCCCAGTTGAACTCCCAGTTGAACTCCATGTTGAGGGGACAATTTGCATATTAGACTTTTATTATATAGGATTTGTGTAAATCCATAGAATGTACAACACAAAGAGTAAACCCCATGATGGTACACTATGAACTTTGGGTGATCATAATGCGTCAATGTAGGCTTATCAATTGTTAGAAATATACCACTCTTGTGGGGAAGTTCATAATGGGGGATGCTATATGTATGTGGGGGGTAGAGGTACATTGAAAAAATCTGTACCTTTTTCTTAATTTTTCTCTGACCCTAATGACTGGGGGAAGAAAAAAAGGCTCAACCCACTGTTGGAAGCTTCTGCCCAGCTTGCATTGCCTATAGCAGAACCTGCATCATACCTTTATCTGTGGCCTTCCCTTAGGTCTTAAGGATCCCGACACGTTACTGTGGACCTCGGACTTGGTGGAACAGCAATTATGACGGTGGGGAAGAGCAGCAAGATGCTGTAGCACCTCGACTACCACATGCACTGCAACCTGCAGGACGGACGCATCTTCATCAGCACCTTTAAGGCCTTTGACAAGCACATGAACTTGATCCTCTGTGATTCTGAGGAGTTCAGGAAGGTCAAACCAAAGACTGCGAAGCAGCCCGAGTGAGAAGAGAAGCGGGTTTTAGGTCTGGTGTTGCTGAGCGGGAGAACCTGATGTCCATGACTGTGCAGGAACCTGCCCCAAAGATACTGGGATCGCTCGTCTACCTCTTGCAGGAGCTTCAGGAGGCCCTGGGGTTGGCAGGAGGGCTGGCAGAGGAGTACCAGGTGGTGTTTCTATTCCGCAGGCTCCTGCGGGATTAGCAGGCCCTGTCTGAGGGTTTTGGGGAACCTCCCACAGGTAACGACTCCACAGGGAGGAAGCACTGTTGCAGCTGCCCTGTTGAGGCCACTGCAAGCATTACTGGAGCCCCAACTCAGTAGCACCAGGTTGGGCAGCTCCCTCCTCCAGGCATTATGACTCCTCCACCTGGTATGAGACCACCCATGGGCCCACCAATTGGGCTTCTCCCAACTCAAGGGACACTGTTAGGCATGCCATCTCCATGAATGAGGCCCCCTCCTCTCCTTCCACCCTTACCCCCTCACCCCCATCAAAGGTCCATCTCCCCCAAGAATGCGTCTACCAAGATCCTAGGATACTGTTGTCCTTAGCCTCTCTTTTTCTGCAGTGCATCTCATGAAACTGTGTAGAGTTTTTGTGAGCTTCTGTCCTCTCTTTGCTGCATTAATATTTGCTAATAAATGCATAGAGCAACAAGAACAACAACAAACACCCCAAAGCACATTAAACTCATACTTACATGAAACTGATTTGCATGAAGAGTTAAAGCTTTTCAGAAAACTAGATCCACTAAAAACATTACCTAATGGCACCTTTTCTCTTCTTTATTTTATTTTAATTGAATTTATCGGGGTTATATTGCTCAATAAAAGTATATAGGTTTCAAGTGTACAATTCTACAATACATCATCTGCACATTGCATTACGCACATATCATCCAAAGTCTAGTCTCCTTCCATCACCATTTATCTCCCCATTTACCATATTCCACCTGCTCCCAACCCTCATCCCTCTGGTAATTACCATACTGTTTGTGTCCCTGAGATTTTTTTTCTTAATCCTTTCACCAATCTCCCTCCCCTCTGATAGCTGTCTGTCTGTTTTCTGTATCTATGAGTCTGCTTCTATTTTATTTATTTTGTTCACTAGATTCCACTTATAAGTGAAATCATATGGTATTTGTCTTTCTCTGACTATCTTATTTCACTTAGCATAATACTCTCTAGGTCCATCTATACTGTTGCAAAGGTATGATTTCCTTCTTTATGACTGAGTAATATTCCATTATATATATGTGCCACAGTTTTTGTATCCACTCATTTACTGATGGGCACTTAGGCTACTTCCAAATATTAGCTATTGTAAATAGCACTGCAATGAACATAACGTGCATATATTCTTTTAAGTCAGTGTTTTGGGTTTCTTTGGTTATATTCCAAGAAGGGGAATCAGTGGGTCATAAGGTAGTTCCATTTTTAAATTTTTAAGGAAACTCCATACTGTTTTCCAAAGTGGCTGCACCAATCTACATTCCCAGCAACAAGTGGCATGATGGTTC
>NW_005874188.1:0-13436 GCF_000147115.1 Myotis lucifugus | reverse complement strand
CATTATTGCCAACACTGTCATTGTAGATTTATTGATGATAGTCATTTGACAGATGTGAGACCATAAAAATTCTAGAAGCAGACACAAGCAGTAAAATTGCAGACATTTCTTGCAGCCATATTTTTTTACTGATACAGTTCCTTGGGCAAGGGAAACAAAAGAAAAATAAACAAAGGAGACTACATCAAGCTAAAAAGTTTTTCCAGAGCAAAGAAAACCATCATCAAAATGAAAAGACAACACATTTAATGAGAGAACATGTTCACCATGATACATCTGATAAGGACTGGCTGGGAATTTTGAACAGATAAATTAACTTTGTAAGGAAAAATGGCAGATGGCATAATGCAATTAGGTTGTTTTAGAAAGTGTTTCTTGCTTTGCATATTAGTAAGCTCATTCTCCTCCTCTAGGTCGTCCTAGTTGTGGAGGTTTAAAAAATATTTTTTCCCTACAGGTTCTATATGATATGTTATAGATATACATAGAAGAAATAAGTTTCCAGAAGATCATCCTGTTTAGCCCTGATTAGCCATGAAGCCACTTTAATCTCACTGTCTGTGAAGATTTTTACACCTGGTGTTAAAGTCCCATCTTACTATGGACATCTAGATCCATCACTGATCTTATAGGAGAAATGGAAACACAAATAGAAACTTACCCTGAGGAGCTTGTCTCTGTCACTGAACAGGCACCAGGGTTGGTTAGGGGAAACCTCAGACCCACTAGATTACATGTGAATGTGAAAATTGTCTTAGGGTTCCATGATGCAGTACAATTTCTCAACACTCACACACCCTCTGCATTACACGCAACCAGTCTTCAATAAATATTTCTCTGTTAAATAGCATGAAAGGAATTTCAGAGTTTTAGGAGCCCTTAAATATCTGCTAGTACAACCTGATTTTATAACAGAAACTAAATCTAAGATGCCAATAGAAAAAAATTAGGTAGTAAATGAGCTGGGAATAGAAAGAAATTGGACTTTCTCATTTTCTCTTCAGCAATATTTCCCTTGCTTCCTTCTTGAAGTAGCATATTTCTGAGCAAAAAGGAACTGTCCAATGCAAGCCCAGCTACAAAGATCTCTGCAGTCTGGTTCTGGAAAGGCCATGATCAATCATTTGGCCATTGGAATAGAGAATTCCAATTATTGTAAACTAGTAACCCGGTGCACGAAATTTGTGCACATTAAAAGGGAATTAATTAGCAGAAATATTTTAATATTGGTATTTGCCCTTTCTCTATAATAGAAGTGTGAGAGGTGAAAGGAAATTAGTAAAATATATATGAAAATAATATATAAATTTCTAAATAAATAAACAGTAACAACAGGATATAACAACAGAGGCATGATATAAAAACAACAAAAACATGATATGAAAACAACAAAAACATGATATGAAAACAACAAAAACATGATATAAAAACAAAGTGATGCAAACAATGACTGATAAAGTGATTAAACTTATTCTAATATCTCCCTGTATACCACATTAAGAGTGAAAACACTTTCAGAGTGCTTGACTAATTTCCCTTGTGATGAAGTATTTAGAACTTTAACTTTAACGTCACATGCTCTTCAAACTCAAGAGAAAGCAACATATAACTGACCATGTGCGAAAGCAGGTTCAGGTAGGAATATGCCTACTCTGTCTAGAGTTTGTTCTTGTGATGTATTAATAGTCATCGCAAATGTTGGCATCACGGGAAACTGTCATTGAATCAATTTAAATGGGAGGCCAGTGTCAGATGGGGAAAAATTAATTCTTGGAATCAGAACAACCTCTCCTTCTGCAGATCCTGTTAATACTGCAGCTTCAATAATGTTAGGTCATAATCTTTTGATAATAAATCTGGTACCATTACAAAGACCCCATTTACTATTAAGATTTCTCAGTAACATGATGATTGCACCCACTTTCAATTTTAATTTATGACATGGCATTCCAGAAGGAGTAATACTATTAAGAAATTCAATGAGAAAATTTTCCTTTTCAGCATCATCTGTTGAATCAATGAAATCATCACTCAAATATGTGTGAAAATCTCCATCGAGTATATCCAAAATTTCTTCATTTAATTGTTGAACCTGCTCATTTTTTTGGACAAAGAATTGCACATTTATATATATTTTTAATATTATCTATAGATTAGTATTTCATAGGTAGCTTCAATAATAGATCCATTACAAATAATTTCATAGGGGATTTCAATAATATCCATTCCTAAATGAAAACTGCTATCAAGTTTGCTATCTCCAAGTTTTACTAACCATCCACTATAAGCAGAATCCTCTGATCTCATATTTTTTCTAAGAGACAACTTTCTGAAACATCCCCAAATATTACAGTACTTTAAACTCATTTGTACTATGGCCGATCACATAGCATGCAGCACAATACTGAGACATTGTCGAAAATCCCCTACAAGAAGGAGAACTTTCCCACCAAATACAACATTCAAATTCATAATTTCTCTTAGTAATCTGTCTATGGCGTTTATAGCGTGACTGGATGCCATGGTGCATTCATCAATAATGAGAAGTTGGGCCTTTTTAATATTTTTAGCAACTTCACTCTTTATATCGAGTCTAGAAATTGAAGTTTCATTTAATGGAATCAGTAATTTATATTGGAAATGAAAGGTGCTTCCACCAAGAAATAAATTTGCAGCAATTCCTGTAGGCGCTGTGGGTAAAAGAGTACCACTACGACCTCTAATATAATGTATTAAAACTTTATACAGATATGCAGGTGAATAGGATTCCTAGCTGGCAGGCCCCTGACAGCAAGCTGGCCACCTTTCGATTCTGTGAGGAATGGGGCTCCCTCCTCCCTCCCGTCAGGGTCCAGGGTGAAGGTGAAAGGGGTTTCTGGCTGGCAGGCCACAGCAAGCTATCCAACAGCAGATTCTGTGAGGAATGGGGCTCCCTCCTTCCTACTGTCAAGGTCTGGTTTGAAGGCTGGCCAAGCCCACTGTAGGGACAGACCCAGAGTTCTACCAGGCTGTGGCCTCCTCCCCAGCAACCCAGGACTGACTGCTGCTGGGCGCTCCTGGTGCTCTGGGGGTGGGATCTTCCCTCAGACCTAGCGGGAAACAGCTTGGGGAGGGTGCAGTCCTCGGCAAAGCGACCCAGGACTCAGTGGGTCCATGCTCTGAGGGTCAGTTCCTGCCTCAAACCTCGCCCTTACTGGAAACTGCTCAGGGAAACAGCTCGGGGTGGGCACAGCCATTGCCAAGACAACCCTGCAGGACTGACTTCCTTCTGGTTGGTGGAGCCTCGGTCGTGATGTTACACCCAGGGTTTTTATATAAATAGATAGATGTTTGACACGTTGGTCAGGAAAGGAGACTAAAGTTGAACCACTGTTACTGTATCAGGAACCAGACCATCACTCACTGGCTTCTGTAAGAGGAAGCCAAAGGTGATGGTGCCATCCTCAACACACACAGATGTATTTCTAAGGACTTTCCTGGAAGTAGGTCATATATTTGTTACCCCAACTGGACATTCTTTGAAGACAGGATATGAGTATAATGAACACAACTCACATATTGTCAGCAAAAATGATAGTTGGAAGGTAGGTGGCAGTCCCATAAGGTCCATGAAGGTGCAGGTAAAGTCCAACATTTTGGTGATGGGTAAAACAATATTCTATGGATTAATCATGGAGCTGATAATTTTGTCCAAGGTCTGGATATATCTGTGCTATAGTTAACACATGAAACACTGGTTTTCATATGAATGGTCATATTTACACCATCACCATCAGATCTGTATGCCATAACTATCAAAAGGACAAATACTGACTTTACGTCTCCAAAAAGAAGGAAATGTGCCCAGAGAAAGATTTGAGGAATTTTATCTTATGGAGAATAAAAGACCCTCAAAATCCAGAAGTTTTACATACTTAAAAACACACATTTTACAGATACATGTATATTTACATATTCAGTTGATATTCTTTACCAGAACTGTCTTTAAATCTTTAAGGGTGTGAGAGGTGGAAGAGAGATCAGATTTATTGTTTGTAATCCCAGAAGAACAGTGAGTTCAAATAATCAGAAAGGAGCTCCCACTTCTGGATGTGAGGTAGTCTTGGTTTCCCAGGGACCATTTAGGGTCAGTTCCTGTTTGTACTATTTCCTTACCAGACACAGGCAATCAAGAAGTAAAAGTGGGTAAGAAAGGGTTTTTGGCAGAGAAAGATAATTCTGGAAACTCACAGGACTGAAGGACTTTATCAATGTCTTAGGGCAAGAATAGTGTAGTGGGATTTATGAAAAAAATGATAGAGTGTGGAATCTGAGACAGCGATGGCCAGAGAGGCAGGATCCATGCCAGGAGAATTGGATTATACTCTAGATAAAATTCTACTAAGGATATGAGTTAGTAATTGTATTTTAGGACAGGTTATCCATCTTGATAAGAAAATTAAACTATGCCAAGAATAAACTTACATGTAGTTTTATTTTCTCAGAAGCTGTACTTTTTTTTAATACTTTGAGGAATATAAGACACACAGCATTAAAATAGATTTCTTTTAAAATTTATTAATTGATTTGAGAGAGACAGAGAGAAACATTCATTTGTTGTCCCACTTACTTATGCATTCATTGGTTGTTTTTTGCATGTGACCTGCCCAGGGATCAGACTCACAATGTTGGTGTATTGGGATAAAGCTCTAACCAACTGAGCTACTCAGCCAGGGCCTAGAATAGGTTTCTTACTGTGTGTCAGATTTCTCACTTCAATGCAACCCAACCTGTGGGTCAAGTTGTTTCTTATGGTTGAAATATTAATAACGCATGGAAGATATCCCCTGCTCCCTTATCATGGAGAGTCAATCCTTTACTTTTAATCACAGTCATCTTAATTGAGGAAAGATTCCTAATATTCACTTTGGTACTATCAGTTCTCTGGGAATAGCAAGGTCACAGGCAAAATCAGCTTAGAGGAGCAGGCTTTGAGATAGAAGGTACTTGAAATATCCAATGATCTTCTCCCTCAAACTCTAATCTTTTCCTTCCATATTCCTTTTAGAAAGAGCTTTTCTTCATAGAAGAAA
The DNA here is from genome assembly GCF_000147115.1 of Myotis lucifugus. NCBI lineage: Eukaryota > Metazoa > Chordata > Mammalia > Chiroptera > Vespertilionidae > Myotis > Myotis lucifugus. The sequence continues at coordinate 8,364 of NW_005874188.1, read as the reverse complement.
AATGAGGATGGCAGGTTTAGCTAAAAAGGGAGGGATTTTAAATTTAAAAAATTTTTTCAATTTCAGATTGTATTCAATATTATTTTGTATCAGTTTCAGAAGTATAGCAAAGGGCTTAGAAAATTATATACTTTATAAAGTGGTCTTCATGCTGCTTCAAGGGATCAGCTGGTCCCACACATAGTTATCCCGATATTATTGACTATCACGAAATTCTTGCACGGGGGAGTCTCCTCAGCCCAGCCTGCACCGTTTCCAATCCGGGACCCCTCAGGGAATGTTCGACTGCCAGTTTAATAAACTGGAAGTGGAACATTCCTCTCACATTCCTGGACCGCTGGCTTCTAATCGCTCATCTGCCTGCCTGCCTGGTTGCCCCTAACTGCCCCCTTTGCCAGCCTGATTGCCCCTCACTGCCTGTGCCTGCCAGCCTGATCACCCCTAACTGCCCCCACCCTGCCAGCCAGGTCGCCCCCAACTGCAACTCCCCGCCAGCCTGGTCACCCCTACCTGCCCCCTCCTTGCTGGCCTGGTCACCCCATGCAGCCTGCTTGTTCAGTCGTTTGGTTGTCCCTCATTAACCCCCCTGCTGGCCTGGTAGTAGGCAGCCATCTTGTGAGGGCTTGAGGGTTAATTTGCATATTACCTCTTTATTATATAGGATTCCCTATGTTGTAATGTACATCTTTGTGACTAATCTGTAACTACTATTTTGTACTGCTTAAGCCCTTCACCTTTTTCACCTAGCCTACAACTGTCTGTCTGTTGTCTAAATCTATGGGTCTGTTTCTATTTTGTTTGTTTCTTTTGTTCATTAGATTCTACATGCAAGTGAAATCATATAGTATTTGTCTTTCTCTGTCTGATTTATTTCACTTAGCATTATACACTCTAGGTCCATCCATACTGTTGTAAAAGTAAGATTTAATTCATTTTTAAGGCTGAGTTGTATTCCATTGTGTTTATGTATGACAGCTTGAAGAGGAAGATTTTATATGTATTTTTTGCTTAAGAGAGTGAACCATTGCGTTTTCCAAATTTCAAACATGTAAACCCAGGCCATTGTAGAATAAATACCAACAGCATCTGACTCTTTCCAAAATATTAACAATGACTCAGTAGTGTGCAGAGTTACAAACCTTGATCTCTATATTCTTCCGTATTCTCTGATTTGACTTAATTTATTTGACCAATTGTTGTTTTGAGTCCCTCAGAGGCACAGGGTAAGAGAATATTTAACAGCAAGTTCAGTAGTTGTGAATGTAACCACAAGATGGCAGTGCACCTCACTGATGCAGAACATGTGGAGGGTGCATTTTAGTGGATTCTGAATGAACAGGCTTTGGCAGAAGCACAGTCTTTTCCTTATTGGCTGTGTAGAATGTGAGAAACCCCTATGATGGTCAGAGGAAAGGAGGGGTAACTTGATAACAGCAGCAGCTCCCCTGGCTGTGATTGCAGGTCCACAATTGCTCCTGAGTAGGAAGAATGATGAAGACATCCATTGGAGCTTTGTTCATGTTCTTGTGGCTGCAGCTGGACTGTTAATTGAGGGTTTATGGGAAACAGAATATATTAGTGGATATTCTTTAGAAGCCAACACTGGATTTATTCAGGGTTCCTTAGTTACTGGATAAAAAGAAAATGATAAAGTTTAATGATCTGGTCATTCTTCCTCTTTCTCTAACTCTTTCTTTCTGCATAGGGGTCAGCCATGGAGAGAAAGTGGATCAGCATCCTTCTACCCTGAATGTCCAGGAGGGAAACACTGCTGTTATCAACTGTTCTTATTCAGACAGTGCCTCAAACTACTTCCCTTGGTATAAACAAGAACCTGGAAAAGGTCCCCAGTTCATTCTAGGCATTCGTTCAAATAAGGACATAAACGAAGATGAAAGACTCACTGTTTTCTTGAATAAGGCAGCCAAACATCTCTCCTTGCACATCACAGCCACCCAACCTGGAGACTCAGCCGTCTACTTCTGTGCAGCGAGTACACATTGCTTCCCAGGCACCTGCATCCTGTACACAAACCTGCGAGGGGGCAGCCCCCTCTGCCTGGGACAGACCTGCAAGCACAGCATTTGTCTTATTGCTTATTTGCAGTGGAAAATAGTGTGTTGGTGTAAAAACACTTAATAAGAGGTCAGTTTCAAGATGACCCAGAAAGGGTTAGAACATATGGTTGGGTGTTTGTTGCTTAGTGGATTCTTGAAGTGAGTTAGTAGTGTTTAATTTTGAAACTTAGGCTTTAAAGATGACTTTATATTTGCTATTAAAATCCTGTCCTATTAGAAACCCTTTAGCATCAATATCACAATCTTTATTATGATTGGTCTTTTAATTATTGTGTTTTGAAACAGCCTTCATTACTTTTTCTGATTATAAATTATTACATGCCAAATATAGAAAATATGTATAATAAAAAATGTGAAATTGATAATTATGTAAGCAGATAATATTGCTAACAGTTAAATTATATTTCCATCAATTTTTAGTGTAATTAGAATCACGATTTTTTTATTGAATTGTATATCTTGAATTGAGCATTTTCATTTCATTGAGACTTCTCTTGGGACACCTGTTATTTAATAGTTCTGTGAGAAATTTTAGTAAATTACAGATTTTTATTAATTTTCTTCTACATTTGTGGCAAAATGTGCGTTTTTTTCTATGTGTTCCGACCACTTTATTGTTAAAAATACGTGACATGTTTGTTTTCAGAGCCCAGTGATGGCATGTACTATTTGTGTGTTTGAGGAAATGAGGATAGGACATGATTTAAGAAAGTGAGCTTCTGATTAAACACACAAAGCAATTCTCTTTTCCCAAATTCTGTACATATTTGTTCACATTTATATTCTCATAGAATTTAAAAGATTGAGTTGTATATTATTCACTGCTATAGCCTCAGTACTCAGCACGAACTTTCCCACATAGTTGATAATCAGTAGATGTTTGTTAAAGATAGGTGAGTTCTGGTATTTACTCATATTTTTAATTTAAGCTTTGTGATAGAATTAAATTTATATATTGATTTGTGAGGATCAGAACTCCTAATGTGTGTATTTGATTATTTCATTATGTAAGAACATATAGTTTCTATTTATACATGTCTTTCTCAATAAAACTGTTATTTTAAGACAATTAAATCTACTCCTAGACTTGTAATTTTTTGCTCCCATTATGACTCAAATCTTTCTTTTTGGGGTATAGAGGAAAATTTTTATAAGTATTTATTAGCTACCTTACTATTATTAATGGAGTGCATAAAGGCATTAGGTGAATAGATAATTTACAGATAGCTTGTGACAAATATCCTTGCCTCATCTTCATGTTTCGACTGAATAAACTTTACTAACCACAACCTTTTTCTTTTTTTAAAAAAAGTCAATTCTTTTAATGTTATGGATAAATAAATGGAATGAAAAATGTTGCATGAATCATTAATTTCCCAATTATCCCACCTGTGGTCCCGGGTAGGTTATTTTCAAGATCTCTTATATTCTCCCTAAAGAATTGGAGACTGGTCTGGAGAAATAATTGCTCTTGGCTGAGTTATGGTTGTCAGTAATTAATTGTTTTTTCTTGTAAGGAAATGCATCACATTAAACCAGATGCATAACATGTGAACAAGAAAGGCCAGTATTGTAGCCCAACACCTCAATGACTTCCATTATTTCCTCACTATAACCACTAGCTCTAGTCCAGTAAAAGCAAGGTGCCTGTTGATTGGTCCATTTCCTGGAAGACAGGGAGAGGGATGCATGATGCATGGCTTTTTTTTTATTGGTTTATTCTTCGTAAACCAAATTCGAAGTGAGGGAGAGTAGGCAAAATTACTATGGACTTAACTGTTTTTGTCACATATACATGGGAATTGTTTTAGGAAAGAAGAAATCCTCTGGTCAGAGATGCAGAGTCAGTACATACTTAGGCTCATTGAGACTTTAAACCTTCACTGCAGTATCGGTTTCCTCCCTTTGCTGGACAATTCACTACAAACATTATGGCCTTTATTTTCATCCTGCAAAACCAGGCTGTGTGTTGACAGCTTCCCTATTGCTTGCTTTCCCTCAGGTGGTGCTGACTGCTCAAATGGTGTGGCTTCACCCAGTCCCGCACAGTGGGACCCTTTCTGAGCCCACAAACTAGCCATCTGTAGAGGCTGACTCTTGTTACCCTCTTGTGTGCACTGGTAGCCGGCCACCAAGTGGAATGGTGTTTGGGTGAGGTGCTGAGCATTGAGGGTGCTCGTGGACCAGTTGTGGGAATCTGCAGGCAAGGTGTCCCCAGCATCTCGTGGGCAGGTTCCTGATGTCGTCTGTCTGTGCTGCAGTTAATGGGATCTGTGTCCCTTTAATGCCCACTGAGAGGCCTGGATGCTGTTCCAGGTGCTTCCCACTTCCCAGCTGGGCAGCTCACCTCAGTATATGGACGGGGCAAGAATGAGGCGAGTCTCTTTTGCAGCTTCCCCTAAAGTTGGGAGAGCCAGGGCTCACTCACATACGCTCACTTTCCTCTATGGGAAAAATCAAAGGCCCAGAAGATTTCTATTGAACTGCACCATGCTGCACCGGGGAAGGTATGACTAGCGAAAAATAAAAACATTCCTCCTACCCTTTAACATGCTACCAATCTCAGATATTTTTGTTCTCAGAATGTGCTTCTCACACAGTGTAACTTCTGTGCTAGATTCCTGAACTTCTCCACAGGCACTCTACTGAGTGTATAATTGTGAAACTTGTTCCTTTGTTTTAGGGGGTAGAAGGGGGTAGGAAGATGGTGAAAATTCCCATTTAACTTTTTTGATTTCAATATTTAAAACAAATTGTAAATCCTCACCCCAGGATATGATTTTATTGATTTGAGAGAGAGGGAGAGATAGATAGAGAGAAACATCAGTCAGTTGCCTTCATAGGGGCCCCAACTTGGATCAAACCTGCAACCTAGGAATGTGCCAGAGAGGAGGGTGGTTGCAGACACTGGTGAAAAAAAAAAAGAGAAGAGATTAAGAAGTAAAAATTGGCCCTAACCGATTTTGTTCAGCGGATAGAGAGTAGGCCTGTGGACTGAAGGGTCCCAGGTTTGATTCCGGTCAAGGGCATATACCCCAGTTGCGGGCACATCCCCAGTAGGGGGCCTGCAAGAGGCAGCTGAATCAATGTTTCTCTCTCATCGATGTTTCTAACTCTGTATCCCTCTCCCTCTCCCTTCCTCTCTGTAAAAAATCAATAAAATATATTTAAAAAGAAGTACAAATTGATAGTTATAAAATAGTCACTAGGATGTAAAGTACAGCATAAAGAATATAGTAAAAAATATTGTAATAACTATGTATGGTGTCAGGTTGGTACTGAAAATATTGGAGAGAACACTTTGTAAAGTATATGACTGTCTAACCACTACTATACACCTTAAATAAAAACAAAATAATATTGGACATAAAGGGTAATTGAAAAATAAAATTGAAAAAGAGTGGTTAATGCAAAGGAAGTGGGGTCTGGGTGAGCCTCTCAGCCGGTACATGGAAAGTTTTGCGGGCACCACAGCAACGTGGCTGCACCAGAAAACCCTGTTCCTGTTTTGGGGCAGCAGCAGCACACAGCTCAGCATTTTTCTCTCCATTTGTCAGTCACCTCACCTTGCAGGGCCCTCACATTGAAGAAGGAAAAAGGAGGTTTTCTTCCACCAAGTGGGAGAACTGGACAATGTTGGTTCTCCGGTCTTCTGAGGGCTGGTCATAACTCCCATGTGGCTAGGTGAGGATGCCCCAGTGGGAATGGGTCTTCTCTGTGACATAACAACAGGGAGTGCAGGCAGTCTTGTATGAGTACCCTGGGAAGGAAAGCTGGCTGGGAGTAAAACAAAATTCTTTCTGTGTGGTACATCTACACAATAGAAGACTACTCCACTATAAAAAAGAGGGCACTTTTACGATTTGCAACAGCACGGATGGAACTGGAGAGCATTATGTTAAGCGAAATAAGCCAGTCAGAGAAAGATAAATATCACATGATCTCACTCATATGAGGGATATAATGATCAACATAATTTGATGACCCAAAATAGATCCCGAGACAAATGGCAGGGGAGGTGTGTGTGTGGGGGGGGGGGGGTAGCTGACCAGGGGCAGTTAGAGAGCAACCAAAGGACTTGTATGCATCCATATTAGCATAATCAATGGACACAGACACTGGGGCGGTGGGGGCTTGCCAGGGGTGGGAATGGCTGGTGGTGGTGGTGGGGGGAGAGTTAATTGGTGAAAAAGGATATATATATATATATATATATATATATATATATATATATATATAAATATGTATATTTTTTCTGTCCCACACCACTTATCCCATATCCTTCTGTTTGTATTTTTTTCTCTCAGGGTCCAGTATTGCCCAGAAGGTAACTCAAGGCCAACGAGCAATCCTGGTGCAGGAGAAGGAGGCTGTGAGCCTGGAGTGCACATATGGCACCAGTGATCCACGTTATAGTCTATTCTGGTACAAGCAGCTCAGCAGTGGGGCGATGGTTTTCCTCATTCGTCAGGACTCTTACAACCAGCAAAATGCCACAGGAGGCCGCTACTCACTGAATTTTCAGAAAGCAAAGAGTTCTGCCAACCTTGTCATCTCAGCTTCACAGCTGGAGGACTCAGCAGTGTATTTCTGTGCCCTGACTGAGCCCACAGTGAGAGGTGTGTTAGAAGGAGGTGTACCAAAACCCCAGGGCTCTGCTTCATGCATCCACCTGCTGTAGGGACCAAGGCGGGGAATTGTAATCACAGACAGGAAGTGACAAGGGCTGTGGCAGCACAGGTGTAGGTAGGGTTAGAGGGAAAACACCCTATGAAAATACCTCTCTAGTTTCATGGAACATGTGTAGAGTTATCATTCATCAAAAACATCCATATCTTTGAAAATTTGGGTTGAAATTGTTTATTGGATATAAAGAAGAGCCACAATAAACAACTTACCATTGGTGACAGATTGAGCTAGAAGAATTGACTAAGGAAATTCAGAAACATCTGACTCAAAAATCAGTAAAACTCTGTAAAATTGTCAGATTTTCCCTATCAGTTTGTTCAATAAGTATTTATTGAGTATATTTTATTTTAAAGGCATTGCTTTTAATAACGAAGGCTATGGAATCTTTCTGTTTTTCTCTTTTTTACGTATGGTCTTTTATATTGTTCAATGAGTTAATTTAATTTATATTTGTTAGCTGAGGTAAGGTACCCTCATTTACTTTCAACGGTGCCTACTATGTGACAAAGTTTATGTTCTTCCATCTTATTAATACTCTAGCATGGAAGAGCTCATTTCAGATTTACCTGCCTCCCACCAGTCTTACTCATAAAATGATCAATAATTAGTGGCGCTAGAAAAACATTGTGAAGAAGCAGTGTGTGAATTACTATTTTCTACCTTGTCCTTAACTTTACCACCATTCTAAAAGCTTTTTGCCATCATGTTGCATATTTGCACACTTCCTTGCCCTCTTTCTTTGTTTTATCAGTGCTCCATAATTCAAAATCCTCATTCTCTAATATTTCCTCCTTTTATGTCTAACCCCATTGTCTTAATGCCTTATAGTTTGAATAGTAATGGTGTTTCATAAGTGACCTTGTATTGTATTCACTCTTATATTTACACTAGAGGCCCAGTGCATGAATTCATGCACTTGTGGAGTCTGGCTGGCCTGCCTTGATCAGGGTGATCAGGCTGGGCTGGCTGGCGGAGGGGTCGGGTGCAGTTGGCAGGCTGGCCCCACCCCTGATCGGGATCATGCAGCTGACCAGGGGCAGGGCTGGCTTGGGGGAGGAGCTGTATTCTGTTGGCTGGTCTGCCTTGCCCCCTGGTGGAACTCCAGTTCGAGGGGACAATTTGCATATTAGCCTTTTATTATATAGGATTTGGAAAGCAGATGTGCACAGTAGAAATCAGAAAAGGAGTGTCTTTAAAATATTGAAGTTATTAACATTTTGCCACTTTAATGTAAATTTTTACTATTTTAGGTGTACAATTGAGTGATATCAAGTATGCTTACATAGTCAATCAAGAAGCACAACTATCTTATCTCTAGAACTCTATTCATCTTGAAAAATTGAAAATTTCTACTCCTTAAACAGTAACACTTGATTCCCCCTTTCCCTCCAGCCCCTGGCAAATACCCTTTGAGTTATCATTCTATGAATTAGACTATTAGACTATTTCAGATGCCTCATAAAAGTGGACTAATGCACTATTGGTCATATTGTAACTTATTGCATCTAGTATTATATCCTAGTATAATGTTCACCCATGTTGCGGCATGTGTCAGAATTTCTTTCCTTTTTATGCCTAATATTCCAGTGTATGTATA
>NW_005874187.1:0-17168 GCF_000147115.1 Myotis lucifugus | reverse complement strand
GCGCAGAGCATTTGCCGATCTCCTCAGGCAAGGGCTGGACTAGCGCCTCCCAGAGGACTGAAGTTTTCCCACAGCTGATTTCCACAGCCAGTCGGCCTGGTGGTCAAATCCCTCTAGTGTTAACTACAACAATTAAGGCTTGGCTAGAACAAGACTGCGCACAGAGACCACAAGGGGGTGCACCAAGAAAGCATAAAAGATGCGGAGACAAAAAAACATGACAGAAATGGAGGATATGGAGCTAAGAATCGCAATTTTGAGGGCTTGCCATAAATTTGTGCAGAGCCTCACGAAAACTAATGAGACCCTCGATGCTACGATAAAGAAATTAGAAAGTAAGCATACACGGACTGAAATAAAGAATATTATACCCAATAGCAGACCAGAGGAGGACAAGAATCAAACCAAAGATTCGACAAAAAACACCCAATTGGAAAAGCAAAATGAAAAATAAATCCGAAAGTGTGAAGATAGTGTAAGGAGCCTCTGGGACAGCTTCAAGAGTACAAACATTAGAATCATAGGGATGCCAGAAGATGAGAGACAGCAAGATATTGAAAACCTATTTCAAGAAATAATGGCAGAAAACTTCCCCCACCTGGAGAAAGAAATGGACTTACAGGTCCAAGAAGCGCAGAGAACCCCAAACAAAAGGAATCTAAAGAGGACCACACCAAGACACATCATCATTAAAATGCCAGAGCAAAGACAAGAGAAATCTTAAAAGCAGCAAGAGAAAGAGGCTCATTACCTACAGGGAATACCATACGACTGTCAGCTGATTTCTCAACAGAAACTTTGCAGGCCAGAAGGGAATGGCAAGAAATATTCAAAGTGCTGAATACCAAGAACCTACAACCAAGATTACTTTATCCAGCAAAGCTATCATTCAGAATTGAAGGTCAGATAAAGAGCTTCACAGATAAGGAAAAACTAAAGGAGTTCATCACCGCCAAACCAGTATTATATGAAATGCTGAAAGATATCCTTTAAGAAGAGGAAGAAGAAGAAAAAGGTAAAGATACAAATTACGAACAACAAATATGCATCTATCAACAAATGAATCTAAGAATCAAGTGAATAAATAACCTGATGTACAGAATGAACTGGTGACTATAATGAATCAGGGACATAGAAAGGGAATGGACTGACTATTCTTGGGGGAAAAGGGGTGTGGGAGATGCGGGAAGTGACTGGACAAAAATCATGCACCTATGGATGAACTCAGTGGGTGGGGAGTGAGGGTGGAGGGTGGGGTGGGAGCTGGAAGGAGGGGAGTTATGGGGGGGAAAAAGAGGAACAAATGTAATAATCTGAACAATAAAGATTTAAAAAAAAAAAAAAGGAACCACTATATTAAATGACTGAACTAATCGGGAAAAACCGAGGCTATGCAACAACAACACCAAAATCTCAAGAGCTAAACACAACAAAGGCTTATTTCTAACTCAAAGTTTGCTGTGGCCCAAGGGACTTTGGGGCAACTTCCCTCATGCAGCAGCTAAACAACCCAGAATATCAGTCTGCCATCTTCCAGCTGCAAACATCTGAAAATGGCAGCATCCCTTGGTTGATTCCACAGATAAAGACAATGCTGGAGGAGAAACCAAGATGGCGGCATAGGTTAACGCTGGAGTTTGCTGCCTCGAACAACCACTTCAAAAATACAACTAAAAGACGGAACAGACATCATCCAGAACCACAGGAAGGCTGGCTGAATGGAAGTTCTACAACTAGGAGGAACCGAGAATCAGAGGAGGCGCAGTGCTGAAGTAAAATACTAAGGTGCAGAGTGCGCGCGCGCGGCGCGGGCTGGTGGCTGAGGGCGCGGTTGTCTGTTTTAATCCGGAGGGAGCCTCAGACTCAGAGCTCCAGATCCGGGCGAGTCTCTAGGGACCCAGACTCAAACGGGAGAAGCAGGACTGTCTGGCTACGGTCCCTCCGAGGTTTGCAGCTGTTGCTGGGACAGAGAGGCAGAGCCCCTGGGGATGGACTGAGAGCAGCCATAACTGCTCCCTCCACCGCCCTGTTGATCCTGTGGGACCCGCCCCGCCCAAGCCCTGCACAGAGGCATTTGCCGGATAGCCTCAGGCAAAGGCTAGATTAGCACCTCCCTAGAGGACACAAGTTCTTCCACTGCAGACACAGCTGATTATCACAGCCAGTCGGCCTGGAGGTCAAATCCCTCTAGTATTAACTACAACAATCAAGGCCTAACTACAACAAGACTGCGCACAAAGACCACTAGGGGGTGTACCAAGAAAGCGTAAAAAATGCAGAGACAAAGAAACAGGACAAAACTATCAAGGGAGGATATTGAGTTCAGAACCACACTTTTGAGGTCTCTCAAGAGGCTTCTAGAGTCTGTCGATAAACTTGATGAGATGTACAGGAAATCTAATGAAACCCTCAATGGTGTGATAAAGGACCATCTAGAAAGTAAGCATACACTGACTGAAATAAAGAATATTATACAGACTCCCAACAGCAGACCAGAGGAGCGCAAGAATCAAGTCAAAGATTTGAAATGTGAAGAAGCGAGAAACACCCAACGGGAAAAGCAAAATGAAAAAAGAACCCAAAAATACAAAGATAGTGTAAGGAGCCTCTGGGACAGCTTCAAACGTACCAACATCAGAATTATAGGGGTACCAGAAGATGAGAGAAAGCAAGATATTGAAAACCTATTTGAAGAAATAATGACAGAAAACTTCCCCCACCTGGTGAAAGAAATAGACTTACAGGTCCAGGAAGCGCAGAGAACCCCAAACAAAAGGAATCCAAAGAGGACCACACCAAGACACATCATAATTAAAATGCCAAGAGCAAAAGACAAAGAGAGAATCTTAAAAGCAGCAAGAGAAAGAAACTCAGTTACTTACAAGGGAATACCCATACGACTGTCAGCTGATTTCTCAACAGAAACTTTGCAGGCCAGAAGGGAGTGGCAAGAAATATTCAAAGTGATGAATAGCAAGAACCTACAACCAAGATTACTTTATCCAGCAAAGCTATCATTCAGAATTGAAGGTCAGATAAAGAGCTTCACAGATAAGGAAAAGCTAAAGGAGTTCATCACCACTAAACCAGTATTATATGAAATGCTGAAAGGTATCCTTTAAGAAGAGGAAGAAGAAAAAGGTAGAGATACAAATAGTGAACAACAAACATGCATCTATCAACAAGTGAATCTAAGAATCAAGTGAATAAATAATCTGATGGCCGAAACCGGTTTGGCTCAGTGGATAGAGCGTCGGCTTGTGGACTGAAAGGTCCCGGGTTCGATTCCGGTCAAGGGCATGTACCTTGGTTGCGGGCACATCCCCAGTAGGAGATGTGCAGGAGGCAGCTGATCGATGTTTCTCTCTCATCGATGTTTCTAACTCTCTATCTCTCTCCCTTCCTCTCTGTAAAAAATCAATAAAATATATTTTTAAAAAAATAAATAAATAAATAAATAAATAAATAAATAAATAAAAAAAAAAGAGGAAGCAGAATGTAAACAAGTTAAAAAATTAATATATGCAAGTAAAACATTAATAAAAACAGAGAAGAAATTAATATTGTAAGTGCTCTGCCAGAAGACTAAACCAGAAATACAGGAGCTGTGTATCTTCTTGAGGGTTAAGGATCAAGATTTCCTTCAAAGAAGTGATGCTTAAGTGAAGTCTTGAGAAGTGGGCAAATGGTCTTTAGCTGACAGTAAGGTCCATGAGGTCCAGGAAGATGAAGCAGCATAAACAAATGGAAACCATGGGAAACACTGGACCTTTAACTGGTTTAATGTGAATGAAGTCATGGATTCTGGATGAGATGAAGGAAGGGATCAAGGAAGGAAGGGAAAAAAAAGAAATTATAAACAATGAATAACAATCTTGGAGGACCTTAAATGTAATCCTACAAAGTCTAGATTTTCTCCTACAGATATCAGGAATCTGTTTGAGGATTTCAATTCTGAACAGTATCATTGATAGATTTCGTTAAGCATTACAGGAGCAAATTAGTATTTTAACCCCTATAATGCCGGGGAGCACAATCGCGCTCCTCCTGTCTTTCGCCAAAAGTGCCAGGAGCGCTATCAAAGCTTCGAAATGGCGTCCAGTTCTAAGTCTGCTTTTATTAGTGATGATGATTTTGCTAAATATGGCAATGTAGTAAAGGTTTCCTTAAGTATTTGAATATGTAACTTCATTTACTTGGGATTCATAATTTTTTTACTAAACTGCTGTAAAATCAGCAAAAATGCCTTGGCAATTTTAGCATAGTTCCTAGGATATTGGTTGGCACTCAAAGGGTTAAGATAACTCTGTCCTCAAAATGAAAGATGAATTGGCCAAGAAAAGACTAGAGAGAATAGTTAAATTGTGGTACTGATCTAAACAAGCTATGATAATGACAAAGGCAGTGGCTGAAAGAATAGAGAGGAACAGATGATTCATACCTTCAACAGACATATATTGGGTGTCTACTAGGTTCTGAGGGTATGCCAATTCTGGGAATATTGTGGCATAGAACTGACCTTGAAACTATACTAAAAAACCAATTGGAAACAGATGTAAGAAATCTTTAAGAGAAAATAAAGCAAAAATACCTGATTCCATGTGTGGGATATGAAACAAAAAGCAACAAATGAACAAACAAAGCAAAGAAACAAACAAACAAACAAAACCCAAACTCATAGATAAATACAATAGAATGGTGGTTACCAGAGGGAAAGGGGGGTGAAGGGAGAATGAAAAGGATAAATGTGGTCAAATATAAGGTGACACAGGAGACTAGAGTTCAGGTAGTGAGCACACAATGGAGTACACAGATGTCCTATTATAAATTGTACACCTGAAATCTGTAATGTTGTTAACCAATGTCACCCCAATAAATTTAATCTTTTAAAAAGACCTGATTTCTAATTGCATGTAGTAGTGAAGGAAAGGGAAGATCACAGAAATCCCAAGATGTGTCAATGGTGGCATCTTAACAAAGAACTATTTGGCAATTTAAACAATAGGTACCAGCAAATCAAGAAAGAATTACAGTATTTTATAAGTAAGCAAAAAATAAAATTGAAAACACAAATGTCCAAAGGAGACTTTCAGAAGCATCAGCTATAGTTATACTTAATATTGTCCTCAATTTTCAAAGATGACTCTTTGAACCACGCTAGATATGTGTGTACAACAGGTCTGACATAATTATTCTACTGCTTTTAATCTTGTCTGTCCTTTGTAAAACCAACTATATCTCCCTATGTGTGCTTTAATTGAACTTGACCCTAAGAGCTGATGATTCCAATTCCCTGTGCTCAATAATTGGGCCCTGTGTGTGGTTTGGGCAGGTGGCATTGGGCACCCCACAGCTGCTGCTTATGTGGATGGATCAAATTAGAACTTTCAAATACACTGCCTACTCCTTATTTGATCATGACCATAAAGGTATATTTTCAGCTAAATTTCTATATATAAAGCCAACAATAGGAAAGCAGTCAATAATAAGAGCTTTCTACCTCTCTGTTTACATATTCACATTATCAGCTAAACACTATGCCCTGACAAAGACCCATTATTATATTCTGGGTATGTACTTCATCTATTTTTAGCATAAATATCTAATTCCTGGCACAATTATAAACCCATTACATATGATTAATACTCAGTGTTTGACATTAATCTTAACCTTAGCTTGTCATGAGGTCAATCAGGAAAGCTTTATAGAGTTCATATTCTTTACTTAGCAGTATAGGACTTTGAAAACAGTATTAAAGAGGATAAAACATTATCTGTATCCATCAAAAGAAGAGATGTAGATTAATAAACAAATACCTGCAATATATCATTCATTCACGGAGTACCTGCTCTGTTTCTGCCTTTAAGAATACAAAAATTAATAAGACCACAGTCTACGGGCCATGAACTGACTATAAGCATCATGTTTGGCATGTTACACAAATTAGTTTACTCAAGTCTCCCAGGAGCCCTTTGGGAGAGCTTTATGACATTACCTCCATGACAGAAGAGGAACTACAGGCTTCGGTGACTTGCAAAAGGCCATACAGGGAGCTTAGACTGAGTTAGCATTACACATGAAAAACCTAAACTCAGTGGGCTTCCCTCAGAACTTAAGATCTTAGCATAATGTGTTAAGCTATAATAAAAATATACCACTACCAATAACAATTAAAACAGGGTGATTTTTCTTTTAATGTTGCCCTTCTTTTCTTTACTACTCATCACATACCCTTTATAGCTAGGCTGCTTGAAAATATAGCTCATATTGTCAAATTATTTACCTTTCATTTACATTTCAGCCACATGACTGTCCAGATGTTTGAAGCATCCTCAACACACACATACACACAAGTCTGTTGGCCCTGAGCCAATAATTTTTTTTTTTCTTATTTAAAAGTGATCTAGTAGTTGTCAGTGAAATATACTCCTTCTACTTCTTGAAGGAGACAGTATAGTATGTTTAAAAACTGTGTCTTTCAGTATCAGGTTTCTCTGAATATAATCCCAGCAGAGCTTAGATTTGTGGTTGTCTCTGACCTATGCCAGTTTCTTAGGTTCCATAGGCCTTAATTTATTCATATATAAAGCAGGAATGATAATACCCAGTATTTGGGGATGCTGAAAGATAATAATTTGTTTTGTGTATGATAGCAAAAAATCTTACACTTTTAGGCACTCAATAAATATAATTTTTATTAATTATCATAATCATCATTATCAAAATCTCTACTGCATTTGATAAAGTTGACAATCTCTTTCCTCTTTAAATTATTTCCTTCCTAGAGTTTATCCAAGAGATTTCTTTCTACACGTTTCCTCCTTTGTTATTCCCCTTCTCTTGTTGCTCAAATTTTATATTCTAAAGTCGCCCGGTGTTTTGTTCTAGTCCTCCTCCCCCAGGCCTACCAAACTATTGTCTGTATCCACAGGTTATGAATATATGCATATAAGTTCTTTGGTTGATCTCTTCCCACTCACCACTTCTCCCTTCCTTCTAAAATTTGTCAGTCTGTTCCATACTTCAATGTCTCTGGACCTATTTTGTTCATCAATTGTTCATTAGATTCCACATATAAGTGATATCATGTGATACTTGTCTTCCTCCAACTAGCTTATTTCACTTAGCATAATACTCTCCAAGGTCCCTCCATGCACTCTCTAAGGGCAAGAAATCCTTCTTTTTAATAGCTGCATAGTATTTCATTGTGTAAATGTCCCACATCATTTTATCCACTCATCTACTGATGGCCACTTGGGTTGTTTCCAGATCATGGCTAATGTAAATAGTGCTGATATGAACATATGGGTGCATATATTCTTTCTGATTGGTGTTTCTGGTTTCTTATGATATATTCCTAGAAGTGAGATCACTTGGTCAAACGGCAGTTTCATTTTTAATTTTTTAAGGAAACTCCATACTGTTTTCCATAGTGGCTGCACCAGTCCCTTCATACTGCTGTCCATAGTGTCTGTACCAATTTACATTCCCGCCAACAGTGCACAAGGGTTCCCTTTTCTCCAGATCCTTGCCAGCATTTATTATTTCTTATCTATTCTTTATCTTAATTTTTAATATTTAATTTAAATTTTTACCCCAGCATGTTTTACTTCTTATACATTTGTTTTATTATTGTTAACTTAATGATTTTAAAAATTACTAAATCATTTTAAAAATATGACTCTCTTGTGGTTTACTTTTGTATTTAGGGTCTTTTTCATTACAAAACAATAGATCTGAAATTCATTTGGACTTGTGGTATGCGGTAGAACTCTTATCTAACACAATTAGGACTAGTGGTTTGTTTAGGAGTTAGAAAAGTTATTTCGAGCAGGATCTCATGAAAAGGACATATAAAGCACTGCATGTACTTTAATTCACCTGTCTAGGGCAGGGGGCCCATTCCTGGGTCTGAGAATGAATCTGCTGATGAGAGCTTCTCCAGTCTTGCCACCACATAAGGCATAAGTCCACTTCCCTGTTAGGGTTCTTTAAAGTAGCTGGATAATTTAAAGACAGTCTATATATAAACTCTTTCTAGAGTTTCATGATATTTTCCCCAATCTTGACATTTGTCTTACCTACCCCTAATCCGAACATTTGTTAATAAAAAACTTAATTTCGTATTCACAAAAACAATCCCCTCTGCCTTTTCTCATACACGTTTCTCATACATGTTTTATGTGTAGCATTTAAGTACCAGTAACAGTTAATTTATGTGACATTGACCAGTACAACCACATTAACAGGAACAAACCACCTGAGTCTTGGAAAGCTTGTCCCACAACTAGTAGGTGCAACAGGGCACAGGTAAGAGGGAGTCGCTTCCAGTCTGAGCATCCAGCATGCATGGTACAGCCAGGACACTTCTCCCTTCCAGATGGAAAGGAGAGTCAGGGTTAACCACTGAGATGGCTAAGTTAAGAGCAGTAAAGAGGACTCCTACATTCATACCTCTGTGACTTTTGTCGGGTCATTTCACTCTCACGCCTCCCTTTCTTCATCTGTAAAACTAAAATGATATTATATTAACATCTACCCTAATGGGTAATTGTGACAATTAAATAAGCAACATATGGAAAATGCTTTAATGCTTGCATGGCACATAATAAGCATTCAAACTTAAAAGGAATAGAAGTAAAAAAAATAAGATAAAAATAAATGCTATTATTTATGAAAGTTTGAAGTTATCTTATGTCTCAATATATTGTCATTTTTGTTTTTGCTTCTGTTGATGCTGCCATTTTTATGTGAGTATAGCTGACATTTACTGAATACTTACTATATGATTGGCCCCAGGAGTAATATGGCAAGTGCATTATTTCACTTCATAACTTGATAAAGTGACCCAGGTATTACTTAGTTGAGCTGCAAGAAATTCAGTTATTTTTTACTATTTATTAGTTGGTTTGTTTATGGCATTCCTTTCTCAAAAAGGAAATATTTTCCAAAAATATTTTAAAATTTGGCTTAGAAGGATGCATTGAATACAATGAGTGCCTTAAGTAGAAACAAATATAAACTACCAATAAAAACTTAACTTTTAAAAAATACCTTTAAATATAGGTTTACTAGAGGCCTGATGCATGAAATTCGTGCAAGAGTAGGCCTTCCTTCCTGTGGCTGCCAGCACCAGCTTCCCTCTGGCACCCAGGACCCGGGATTCCCCTGCAGCCCTGGCTTTGTCTGGAAGGTCATCTGGAAGGATGTCCAGTCTAATTAGCATATTATACTTTTATTATTATAGATAAAGTTTCCTGCTTACTTACAATTTCCAAATCTAGTGGTAACTAAAGTAAGTTTCTACTTCATAATTAGAAATAATATTTCACACTAAAGAAAAATGTTTAAAATTCATAGGTGTTTTATTTTGTTATCAGGAGGCTAATTCACTACTCATTCTCATATGCCACAAGCTATTAAAAAAAGCAAAAGATTCCATTCATATAAGTAACTGTCAGAATGAGGTATAAAACTAAATCAAAACTCTAGTTTACCAATGGACTTATCTCTCCTACTATAGAGATTAATCAGAGGAAATTCTTACCTATCACACTTGTATTTTCTATCTGACCCTTTATCCAGTGATGACTATGTTTTATGTCTTCTTCTGGATACCACTAGTCTGGGCACTAAGTCAATGTGAAAATTAAGCTGGCAATCCAGAACACATTGATTTATGATGTTGCATTTTCCTTTACATTTCATAATATTTTGAGCATTCATAAATTAAACACAAAATCAATTTAAATTAAAAGTTAAGGGGCAGTAGCCCTCAGGTAGATGTTTAATAGCTTATTAGTTTTCTGAACCATATAAGAAATACTAAACTTTATATTGGTGTTATTATTGTTTAATATTTCTTGCACACTAACAAGATACCATCAATTTCTGTTTACTCAAGACCAAATTATCCAGTTTTAAAATTGTGTAGGCTGCCCAATTCTGCAATTAAACCTTTGGCCATTTATTTCATTCTGAATTTTGGCTCTTCAAGAGAAAAATTGTTGGAGGAAAAATCACATTGTATTTGAAAGCTTTATTAAAACTTAGAAACAACCCCTCAAATTGGGAAATTATTTGTTTGCAATTATTTAGACTTTAAAAGTCACACTTTTGCATGACAATGAATGATAAGGGAATGTTTATTAAACAATTTTCTGAGAAAGACTATGTGCAGTATGTCCATAATTATTTTATTTGCATTATATATTCATGTGTTCAATTAACACACATTCACTAGATTTCTAATATGTACAAAGCAGTAGAAGTAAAGTAAACAGAAAACAGACATAGGTGGGCCTGACTTCATGGAGTCTGCATTCTAGTGATAGAAATAGCCAACAATGAATTATTTAGCTAAAATTAAACAGGAAAATTTCATAGTAGTATTGTGTGGTAGCTACTACTGTAAGTGTTCTCTGTATGGCACTAATGTTGGTGACATCCTCCTACCAAACTTATTAGGCAAATACAGCTTTTATCTCCATTTTATGGATTTGGGAACTGAACTGAGGCACACCCAGGTTAAATAACTTGTAATAAGACCAACAACTAGGATGTAATGATGCCAGGACTTGGAGCCAGGCAGCGTGGCATGAAGGTGTAGGTGCTGAGCACCTTGGGCTCTCTCCAGTGAGAGGCATGTTATGTTGGGGATGAATTTGGTGCTATGACAGGAACACATGCTGTCTGGGAAATCAAGCAAGATTTTTTTCAAAGAAATAACAATTGGAATGGAATCTAAAGGCTGAGTGAGAACGAACCAGGCATTGCTGTGGAGAGGGTATGCTAACTCAGGTGGAAGGACCAGGACTGCCCAAATGAGTTAAAATGTGAGGAGCATGGGGCGGTAGAGGAACCGGAAGAAACTCAGAGTGGCTGAAGTGCAGGAGGTCGGGACGTGGATTAGTATAGCTGGGGGAAAGCCCAGAAAAATCTCTCTGAACCTGGCAGCCTATGATTTCCCACATTATTCATATACAGTGGGGCCTTGACTTACGAGTTTAATTCGTTCTGAGACTGAGCTCGTTAAGGAGCTCGTTAACTCAAATTACTCTATCAACTCAATGCAAAAAATAGGCCGAGAGACAGCTGGTATCTCAAAAAACTCGTTAGTCAGGACACTCGTAAGTCAAGGCACCACTGTATTTAGACTTTCTTTTCATCTGTGGATCTCAATTTTAGCTGCGATTAGAATCACCTGGGGAGCTTTATACCTCACCCCAGATCAATTGCATTTGAGTCTCTGGAGGTGGGATCCAATAGCGTCTAACAAAAATATAAAAAATATTTTTATGATGATCAAGTGCGGTTTTGAATTTTGACTGTGTTAATTGCTGAGGTGAAGTAGAGTAGTATCTGATGGGGGCTGATACGAGTTGCATAAACACTCAGGCAAAGAAAATATTTGCCCCATAACTTTGGGGCAACTGGATACAGACTGCAAATTCTCTGGCTGTGCTGACCTCTTTCCAGAAATGTTGTCAGTCCCCGGACAATAGAAGAGAAGATCAGCCAAAGTATTGGGATAATGTATGCCTATGGTCGAGGAACCTCCCTTCTCAACAGTGCCCCAACCACACTTTCTGGCCTGAGGGGTACAGGTTTGGGAACGTGGATGGAAACAGCTAGCTCCTGAGATAACCAGGAAGTGTATGTTCCTTGGGCACCACTAAAAAGAAAGGAACTGGGAGAGATGGTGACCCATCAACAACCTGTCCTGAGGGACAGTCCAGTGGCAGCGGCTGGGTCTGTTGCAGATGTGAGTCTCCATCCCAAAATATTCAGGAAGCCTTTAAGACAGAACCAAATTAAGATAATTCAGCATATGTAAGAACTAAAAAGATTATAATACCTCCCCCAAAAAATGTTTATTTTATAACACAAGATAAAACTTAAGGTTATGCTGAAAGTATTGGAATGTAAGAATCTGGGTGTTTATTAAAGCTGAACTCTCTCTTTTTTTTTTCCTTCTCCTCCTCCTCCTCCTCCTCCTCCTCCTCCTCCTCCTCCTCCTCCTCCTCCTTCTCCTCCTCCTCCTCCTCCTCCTCCTCCTCTTCCTCCTCCTCTTCCTCCTCCTCCTCCTTTTCTCTCTCTCTCTCTCTCTCTCTCTGATGCTTGGTAATTCTAAGGTTGAATGAAGGATCTTAAGGTAAGGGCAAGATAGATTGCATATGTTTTGTGGGTTTTTCTGAAGAATGAGGTGAAGAGGGGCTGAAATGGATTTGAAATGTCAGTATGGAGCTATTTCTGTATGCCAGGTGAGAGATGACAATAGCTTGTTGGAGTAGAGTCTAGTGGCAATAGAATAGGAAGAAGGGAAAAGAGAATGAAGTTTGGCAATAGCATTAAAGATAACTAAAGCAAAAGAGACAATGACAGATAAATGGAAAGATGCACATCTAATTATGCATCTAAGATTGACTGGAAAAATATTTCAAAATGTTGGTAGTGATTACCTCTGGGTAGATGGCATCACTGTGCCATTCTAAGAATAAAAATAGTGAGCACTTCCTGAGTTCTGTTCCAAGCAAATCCTGGTCCCTTTGCTCACATTATCTACTTAAGATTATATACATACTCCGTTTGGGGTATGTATGGGAATGTTTCTTGGAGCAGATAAAATGAAAATATTATTGACTATTTCAACTATTTTTTTAATTCTAAAATTAATATATTATTGAGGTGAACTAAAATTATAACTCATTTTAATTCAGACATAAATAGTAGCAATAATGAAAATAATAGTTGCTAAAATTTACTGTGTAGCAAACTGTGCTAGGTATTTTACACATATCAACTCATTAAATTCTTAAAACAGTTCATTAGGGGGAATACTATAATTATCTCTATTTTACAAGTGAAAAAATTATGTCTCAGGTTAAGTATGTTTTCCCAAGTCATTCACCCATCTGATTCCAGAGGCTCTGAAATTCAGGAGTGGAATGCAGAAGATAGTGCTTCCGCATGGACCTATTAACCAGGAGGTCACGGTTCAATTCCCAGTCAGGACACATGCCCAGATTTCGGTGTGCATCTTTCCATTTATCTGTCATCGTCTTATTTGCTTTATTTACTCTCCATGATGGGGATGTAAAGGAGTCTGGGATTTTTCAAAAATGGAAGGACAGCAAACAGTGTATTATCTCTCAAATATGTCCTGTCATTCTTAGAGAAGAAGGCAAAACCCACTATTATCTAAGTGTGGCTAGGTCTTTATAATTAGACTAGAGGCCTGGTGCATGGATTTGTGCATGGGTGGGGTCTGGCCAGCCCGCCCTGATTGGGGAAGGGTAATGGGGGGGGGGCAGCTGGGAGGAGGGTCTTCGGGCAGTTAGCCGGCCAGCCCCACCTCCAGGTCAAGGGGACAATTTGCATATTAGCCTTTTATTATATAGGATTCTAAACATTTTACCAATTGCAATCAATGAAAGTGAAGGCCTGTGGTAGGGGGTAGGGGCATGATGGGAGAGGTCAACTGGGAAAAAGGAAGACATATGTAATACTTTCAACAATAAAGATTAAAAATAAATAAACACAATCATTGTTCTGCTAAAAAAGAAAAAAGAAAAGCCAGTAAATACATTTGATTGTAGAGATACCTGGAATAATTTTACTAAAAGCAAAATATAGTCATTTTAAGGTGGTAGTGTTTATTAACCATCTCACAATTCTAACTGTAGATTCTCATGAGTAGTAATTGATGTCAGAGGACTAAAACTGAAATTCAAGTGGAACAAAGGACTACATGTTGAGAAGAAGGAAAAGTGGGCTGTTTATAAAAGTAATGTTTGCCTGGCCAGTGTTGCTTAATGGTTTAGCATTGACTATGAACCAGGAGGTCATGGTTCAATTCCCAGTCAGGGCACATGCCCAGGTTTTGGGCTTCGTCCCCAGTAGGGGGCTTGCAGGAGACAGCCTATCAGTGATCCTCTGTTATCATTGATGTTTCTATCTCTCCCTCTCCCTTCCTCTCTGAAATCAATTTAAAAATATTTACAAGAATATACCAAATTCTAAACTCCCAAAGATTAAATTTGAGGAACTCAAATGCTCACCTGAGTTTTCAATGTTTTTAGAGCCCAGTATATGTGATCAGTGATAGAAAGTCAGTATTTAAGAGTGTTATCATATAAAAGACCACATCAAATCTACTTTCATTGCAATTCATTACAAAAGCATCTTTGACAAAAGTGATTTTGTTCATTACTTCAGCTAGAAAAAATAAAATTGGTATTGCCATAAAGAAAGAATATGTGGTCTTAACTCTTGCTCCTGTATACCCAAAATGTAGTTTTTTAGACATAAAGAACTTCAAAAGGATAAAGCTGCAATCCCCAATTCTTAAATTAACACAATTATTTGAAGTAATTCATCACTAAGCAAAGAAGCTTTTTTAAAGTTTTTAGTACTTTCATTTTTTCTTGATCTTGATCCAGATCCTAGAAAGAAGAAAAGCAATTATGTTTTCCTCTCTTGATACCATTGTAATTAGGTAATTATTAATAACTAGAGGCCCCATGCACAAAATTCATTCATGGGTGGGGTCCCTAGGCATGGCCGGCAATCAGGGCCAATCAGGGCCAGGCTGATCAGGGCCAGGCGGCCGGC
Source organism: Myotis lucifugus (assembly GCF_000147115.1). Classification (NCBI taxonomy): domain Eukaryota; kingdom Metazoa; phylum Chordata; class Mammalia; order Chiroptera; family Vespertilionidae; genus Myotis; species Myotis lucifugus. The sequence continues at coordinate 2,555 of NW_005874187.1, read as the reverse complement.
CGAAGAGGAGGCAACAGGCACCGGGCCGGGTGTGGAAGGAACGAATGCTGGATGCCAATGTTGCCATCGTTGGCGCCCCGCTCCTGCTCAGTTCCCCGCCTCACCCCCTCCTCCTTCCCTCACCACCACACTGCCACCATGGTGGGCAGGCAGTGGGCTGATCGGGGCCTGCAGCCAGGGGGAGGGAACTTGCCCTCAGTTCCCCTGGGAAAGAGGCCACATCCACTACCACCCACCCCCGGTTCCCCATCCCAGCCTGGGGGTCATCCCTGATTGGGCAATCAGGGCCTGCAGGCCAGGGGCAGGAACCACAGGAGGTTGGCCAGCCGGAGGGGAGGGACTGTTGGCTGTGGGTGTGCCCTGACCACCAGGGGGAAGCTCCTGCATTGAGCATCTGCCCCCTGGTGGTCAGTGCTTGTCATAGCGATCGGTCATTCTGGACATTCTGGTTGTTCCAGTCGTTCTGGTCATTCTGGTTGCTTAGGCTTTTATATATAGAGATAGGAAAGCAGAAAAAGGGAGGCCAGACATTATAGGCATATCATTTGGGCAGCTTCACCAGGAAGCTGAAATTTCACACTCCCCACTGGCCCATTCCCTACAGATCATGGGGGAAGGAGTCCAACAAAGGGGACATGGATGCATGTGCAGTGAAGTTGGGGTAACCTAGGGAAGGCACTTGTCGATCAAACCTGGGAACAGAAATCATTGCCTAGAAGAGGTGGACTCAATACAAGCCCTCAAAATTTGGGGATATATAATCCACCACACAAAGAAGTTTTTTCTCTTGACTCTTGGGTCATAGCTCTCTTGGTTTTCTTGGCTTCCTTGCATTTGCCCATGTTCCCTCCATAGCCTTGTGGCCCTGTGGACCCCACATGCAATGGACTGATGGACTGCAACTGGGAACACAAACTAAACTAGCCCGATGCTGGATTGGATTGCTCCAACATGGAACTGAAGCTCGGGACACTGGCTCTGATTTTAGCTCTGCTGAAACCCCAGCTACACTTCTTCCTTGGTGGGACAAAGGGAAATAGGAAAGTCAGGGGTTTGATTTCATGGAAATAAAGCTTTCTACAATAGCTCCTCCTCCTGTGCCAGTCTCAGAAAATATTGGGATATCATAAGAAATCAACTCTCATCAGCAACAGGTGGGGACAAGGACCTCTCCCTACCAGTAACACTTTATTATTGTCTTTAATTTTTAAACTTAGACACATACAAACACCCCATGAGAACATTCAAATAACACTCTCCCACCTAATATGGTCTAAAACTTAATTTAAAAACATAGGAATGCACCTGTGTCTCAAGTTTTAAATTTATATTAAAGGAGGCAACAGTCACCGGGCCGGGTGTGGAAGGAACGAATGCTGGATGCCAATCACATGTGTACTTTAGGAAGCCAGATGTATTAAAAGGTGACTGCTTTACTTAGGGTTAAGCCAAGTGTAGGAGATGTGCTCCTAACCAAGCTTTTAAACAGATGGATTTTTGTTGGGAAATTTAACAAATTTTGAAATATATTAGAAAAAAATCTGGGAAAAGTACCTCATCAAAAATTAATGGGCATTGCCTTGTTAGAACTCTATGCTATTGACAGAGCCTGGTAAAAAATAAAATAAAATGTTCAAGCAACATTTTCTTAACCATTTAATCTCTGAACAAGCACATAATTCATCTTGTAATTGCCTTATGTATACAGCATACATTTTTATTTTATCTTTAAGGCTATATTGTTGTTTATTAATATTAGAGACCATTAATCATTCTTTTTTATTTTATCCAGTAATAGTTGTTCTGTCACCATTTAATTTTTTAAAAATCAATTGGCCAATTAAATAAAACAGCCCAGTTGAGTGTATAGCAAGTAAATAGAACTACCTTGCAACAACCATGTCTGTCAATCACGTGTTTGTAATTATCTGGCCCTGGAAATTTAGAGATATGGGTAGAAGGAGACAGATTATCTAGTCCAACCTCCTCACTTTGTTACCAAACTCAAGGGTCAAGAGGTCGTCGCTTAGGGTGCTCCATTCAAAAACCCAGACATGGTTGTTGCAAGGTAGTTCTATTTACTTGCAGCAAGCAAAGGAGACAAGGATTCATCTCTGGGAGGAGAAACAGCATTGCTCATAATCACAACTTGATCCATTACACATTGGTTTCTCTTTGCAGTTGGCTGCATTAATCTGGTTGAGTTCCTGTCAAATCCATCCTTTTTACAGCTGGCCTGCAAAAGACTGCTACATTTTAACATTTAGCAAGAATAACATTTAGTAAGAATGATCCAGACCTTGAGACCCTTGTTCTAACAACTTTGAAGTAGATTAGTGAGCCCAAAGAAGCTAAGTGACTTGCTGTGGTAGGCAGAATTCCAAGATTTCTCTCCTCCCTGATGTACACATCCCACATAATCATGATGGATTTTACTTTCATGATCAGCCTATGCTATGTTTGCCTTAAAATAGAGAGATTATTTGGGTGCGAGTGACCTAGTCACATAAACCCTATAAAAGAAGAGAGTTTTCTTCCACTAGTTAGAGAGGGAG
>NW_005874186.1:5686-17820 GCF_000147115.1 Myotis lucifugus | reverse complement strand
CATGCCCAGCTCAGCCAGGAGAGGCAGGGAGCCAGCTCGGCTCTGGGAATCGGCCCCGCCCACGCCCGCTGGGGTTTCCTGCTCAGCAAAGTCAAGGCTCAGAGAGGATGTGGGAGGGGCAGCTTCGGTCCTGGCAGCTGTTGCTGGGCAAGATCCACCCCACATCTGCCATTGGTCCTTCCCCTCTTCTGGGCCGAGTGGGGAGCGCTGCCCACTCCCAGGGGGCTGGTCCCTTCTAACCCAGTGGAGGCCATGACCACCGGTTTCGGAGGCCCCCTGGGCCCAGTGCCATCCTGGCCAGCCCCGCACAGAGAGATCAAAGCCGGTGATGGTGATGGCTGTGCTGCGACTGTGCTTCGGGCCTCCGAGGCAGCTGCGCTGTCATTTCTCCTGCTGCTGCCTGCTGGGCTCCCCCTCCTCCGCTCCCACCCAGGGCCTCACCCCTTCCCAGCGCCCAGCTCTTGCTGGAAGAGCAGGTGGGCACACGGGTGTTCAGGGAAGGAGGCAGTGCCTGGCATGGTTAGAGCACAAACTTTGCCAGGACACAGACCTGGGTCCCTATTGCTGTGTGACCTCGAGTAGCTCTCTCAACCTCTCTGTGCCCGTTTCCCCATCAGGAACAACAGCCACAGTAACGACGAGCTTTTCAGGGTTAGCATGAGCATTCAATGTGATGATGCATGAGAAGTGCCTAAAATCATGCTTGGCGCGTGGGAAATTTTAAATAAATTCTATTGAAAAAGTTGCCACTAAGAATCATCGCCAAAGTGTGAAAGTTGATGAAAGCCTCAGAGAGCAAGAAGCCTGGGTTTCTCCCACGTGACCACGCCCGGCTGTGTGAGCCTGGGAGACGCAGGTCCCCTCCGGTCTCTGGACCAGCTCCGTGCTGCTTAGGGAGGGAGGGGCCGGGGACGGTGGCCGCCGGGGTCCTGTCCTGTGACCGCCCGTGCCTAGATGAGAGGGCTGAGGCTCACCGTGCGCCTCTCCCAGAGCCATCGCCTCCCGCCCTCCCGCCTTCGCTGGGCTGTGAACTGGCCGGTGACCGTGCGTGTGACGTTTCTGGAGAGGAGACCGGTGGCCCAGGGAGGTAGCTAAGGACTTGGCTCGAATCACACACCTTCCGGTCACGGAGGGCAGAACCCACACCTCCGCCCGGAGCCCCTGCCTCACACTCGGCTGGGCCTGTGAGGCCTGTTCGTTTGCTTGTTTCCATGGCCACCACTGATGCTCGGGGCGGAGGGCCCTGCCCAGGGAGGGGCTGGCCTGCAGTGTAATTAGGAATGTTCTGGAATGGGCTATGATGACCAGGGGTCTGGTGCCAGAGAGACTAGAAAGTGTTTGCTCCCCTGACTTCTTGTTCTTCCCATCAGCCTGTGAGGTCTTCATCCCACGTCACAGATGCCAGTGGGGCTCCAAGAGGCGGGGATCTGCCCCGAATCGCAGGACTGGGGAGCAATGCAAAGGCAAGACTTGCACCCAGATCTCTGGGTTCGGAGACCAAATGCACCCGCTCTGAGACCCAGCACCTCACGACCGGCCAGTGCGGCCAGTGCCGGAGGGTCGTCAAACCCTCCCTCCTCCGGGAAGAAACCTCAGCGGAAGCCACGCCCTGTTCTCCAGGGGAACCATGTCCTGTCACTGCCCCATCACAGCCCAGGGGATGCTGGGAAAATCCCAGCAGAGGCCCCTCCCCCGCCCCACGCTTGTCCTAAGAAGTGAGCCATCTACCTGGGGAACGGCCCCCAGGAATAATTGCTAAACGGCCTCATTTTGGAGATAACCACCGTTATAAACATCTCATTACTTTAATTAAAGTCTCATCCATCACCGACGAGCTGTTCCCTGAAGGCGCTAATGCGGCAGCAGCCCGCGTGCGCCCCACCGAGAGGCCCTCCCAACCCAGGGCGGCCCAGCCACCCGGCTCACACAAATGCCCCACTTCCCCCTGCAGGACCCCCTCGAACACCCTTGCCCACCCTGCACGAGCGGACAGCCGCCTCCCTGTTCATGAGCGCCAGTCCGTCTCCTGCGCCCTGGCTGTGCGCCAGCCGCCGTGCTGGGCGCTTCGCTTGCGTCTCATGCGATTCTCAGAGTCATGCTGAGAGGAAGTTTGCATTATTAGCTCCAGTTCACAGACCAGGGTCCTGAGGATCAGAGAGGTTAAGTCACTCGCCCACGGTCACACAGCTCGTAAGTAGCAGAGCCAGAGTCAAACCCAGATCCATCGGCGTGGCACCAAGACCTTGACCTCAAGGTCCCGCCTGCCTCCCCCATACACCCCACACTGGGCCGCATCTCTGGGACAGCAGAGGCTTCCCCACCGCAGGCTGGCCCCCGGACCAGGACCGAGGTGCACACAGGAAGCGTGGCAGAGGCCGGTCACAGCTGCAGCAGGCGGGCCCCCGCCGTGACTCGCACGTCGATCCCCGCGCACCGGAAGGCCGCCAGCCCTGCCTTGCTCACGGTTTGCTTTCTCTTAAGTGGCCACAAGAGATGCCATTTTCCACCACAGACTCTGGCTCCATCCAACCGTCCCTGCAAACGGCCCATCAGCGCAGCCCAGTCACAATCAGCAAGACACGAATCGGGGAAGGGAGCGGCAGGGCTGCTGTTTCTTCCTGGGGTTAAGCGGCCCAGTTTGAGGTAAAGCAAATTCCTCACTGGAGCTTATCACCCCCAGCTGGGCCCTCGAAAGCCCCATTTAATCAGACCATTTAGCACTGAATCATGCTAACAAGATGCCGGGCAGCGGCTGCCTCCACTGAAGGCGGCCTTGCGGAGAGGAAGCTGCTGAAACTGCGTTGGGGGGAGGGGAGGATTCCGGAGGCTGCGGGGGCAGGGAGGGCGGAGGAAGCTCCCTCCTTGGACATGGGGTGGGGGTGCTGTCCTCAGTCCCGAGGGGTCTGCATGGAGGGTAAGAAGGAATTCTCCCTGGGCCTCTGCTGGGGGCCCGCAGTGAGCCAGGGAGACAAGAAACAAACCAGAGAGGCGGACGCCAGCTCTCCCAGGGACACGTGGGCGCCTGGGGACCCACCATTCGGTGTTCGTGTTGATTCTGGCCAACAGCACCGTCCAGCTTACTGAGCAGGCGGTCACCACGTCCTTCTCCAGCCCCAGCGCCAATCCCTTTGGCCAAACTCTAGCCCCTGCCAATCCAGTCCTCTGCCGTGGAGTCCCCGGGAGACCCTGGGAGTCCTTGAATCCAGAAAGCGGAGGAAGACAGGAGGGGGAGGGGGAAGTGAGGGAGCAGGCAGGCACCAGCCGCCCGCGTGGACAACGTGACCATGGACTTGGGTGTTCGAATTTGAGGAGAGATGAAAGACTCCGCCCCAAATAGGTCCTGTCACAGAGCGTCACTCTCCCTGTCATGTCAACGCGTCATTCCTTTCGGCGAGGCCACCGAGAGATCCCACTTAAAATGTAAGAGCACAGCAGGGCCTCTGGTTACATTGGAGATCTGTTCCTACGCGATTTTCACCGTAAGTCGGGACCCACCTACGTAAGCACCTACGTCACTCACGTGGAGCACATACACAGCAGTAATGAAGTGAAACAGTAAAAAAAAAACTTAAAAGAAAGATAACAATTCCTGACCTTTACTTGTGGTAAATAAATAATAAAAAACATAAAGCACATATGTGCATACATCGAAATGACGGAACTTTTTTTTTTATAAATAAATGGGTGATGGCGACGTAACCACGAAACGACCTATATCGAGTCCGACGTAACCTGAGGACTGCCTGTAATATCTGAGAACGGCGATATATGACCTCACTAGCAACCATTCACACTCTAGCAAGAATTCGAAGTTCAGGTAACCCAGGCCCTCATCTGAGACTCAGGTGGAGAAGCCGTGCCGGGAGGCGGGCCGGTGTCAGCCATGGGCCCATTTGAGTGGACACCTACCACCCTACCAAGGACTGCAGTTCTGCAAGGAACCCAGGCTGGGAATTCCGGTCTAGTGAGCGGTCAAGACGTGGCCCTGAGCTGTGATGACAAGGACCTGTGCTGTTTTTTGCTTCCATGTTTTTGCTCTTCTGTTCGATTCTTCTAGATACCCACTGCGCTGTGCATTTCAGAGTCTCAGTCCTCCCATCTCAGTAACGGCTCTGATTTCCTCCTGCCGTTCTTGCTGGAGATAAACTCTCCAAGCCCCGAGCGCACGCTCATGTGACCTACGGCTCCCTGTCCCCAGCCAGGTGGTGCAGGTACTTATATAGACACACTAGAGGCCCGGTGCACGGATTCGTGCACCGGTGAGGTCCCACGGCGTGGCCGGTGGGGATTGGGTGAAACTGGCCGTCCAACGCCGCCTGCTGCTCCTGCTCATCCCGGCTGCCGGCCGCCGCTCGGTAGGCTCACTGCCACTCCGCTGCAGTCTCTGGGCTGCGGTGGCCAGCCGTGAGCCCTGCGTCTGGTGCCTGTCAGTCAGCTGAGCGGAGCTCCCGCTGTGGCAGTGCACTGACCACCAGGGGCAGCTCCTGCGTTGAGTGTCTGCCCCCTGATGGTCAGTGCGTGTCATAGCGACCAGTCGACTGGTTGTTCGGTCGTTTGGTCATTTAGGCTTTTATATATATAGATGTCATCCACCCAAACTGCTTTCTAGTTACTCCTCAAGCATTCAACGCATCAGCTCGTTTAATTCTCACAACCACTCTCCCCAGTTTACAGATGAGGAAACTGAGCTTCCACCGCTCTCTGGCCAGGTGCCAGCTTTGCACACTCCTTCAGGAATGGATCCCGGTGCCCGGAGCCACCCCGACCTGCACGGGGCCCTCTTGAGCAGCCTCGACTGGGCTCTGCCACCACCTCCAGCCCCGCTGCCTTTGCCTGGGACCCGGGGGGCCATGGCCAGGATGTTCAGAGGCCTCCCAGCTACTCGGTCCTTGCGTGTGGCTTCTGGCCAGTCCCCTTGCCCTTTCACTAGCAGAGGAAGGTTTCTGCTGCTTGTTTATTGTTCCAAGTCTCAGCAGAAAGAGAATGAAGGTCAGAGCAGCGTGCCAGGCTGTCGGCGGGTGTGCGGGAGCCTCGCCTTGCACAGAGGAGCAACTTCACATCGGCAGCTGGAAACTGGCCGCGGTGGGAGCATTTACACCACGGCAATTGGTAAGCGCGACCAATCGGGGATCTTCCCCCTGGGGGGCTGGTTGCTAACATTTACTGGGCGGCTTTGCAAGGGCGGCTTTGCAAGGGCGCCGGCTGCCTTTCGGCCCATCCCCCTCCCTCTGCACAGAGCCCGCCTTCTTCTCTGGCCGCCCCTCCCCCAGGTGTGGGGGTAGAACTGTCCACGCGGCCTGCACTGCTTTCACTTGCCTTAGACTACTCAGTGCCAGCTGACACCAGAGGTGACTTTAAAAAATAAACACATGAAACTGAGCAAAACAAGCTCCTCCACACGGAGCCGTAGCACAGATTTCCCGCACAGGGAGCCGGAGGCAGAGCGGCCGGCATCACTCATCACAGTCGGGCCCTGCACAGCCTCTTCTCTTGCCTCCCAGAGGGCGCAGGTCCTGGGGTCCCCGGCAGCATGAGCGTGTCGGCTGGGGTCGCCAGTGTGCTCCGTGTCCCTCAGAACCCCTCGAGCGGGAGTTAGTTACCCGGCAAGTCGGGCCCAGCTGTCGGCGACGCTGCCAACTCCTCACTGACACGGTCGCATTAAAGATTCAGGATATAAATTTGAACAAGGATTAACCATTCCCAGATCAAACAGCCCTCACAGGCGCTCCTCCCGCACAGGGCCCTGTGCCATCCCAGGGCGAGCCGGCAGGATGCCCGAGACTCCCCTCTTCCCCTCCTCCTGCTCCCACTTCCCGACCCCCGGTCTCCCACCAGCAGAGGCCGGCTGCTGGGTCTGGGCCTGGGTCCCCTGCTGGAGCGATGGTGGCTGCGGGAGGCCCTTGCCGTCTCCCTCCTGGCCCCTGACCTGGAGAGAGGCCCCGTGTGGCCTCATCAGCCCTCGGTCAGCCTCAGCAGAGTCTGAAAGCCGAGAGCAGGCCGAGAAGGAACCCTAGTTGCCCCCACCAGCCTCCCCTCTTTAGAGGGACAAATCACAGAGACTGGAGAGGGATGAGCAGAATTGGCTCTTGGAAGCCTGTCTGGGCACAGAGAGAGGGTTCTCCAGTCCTGAACCCCTGCTCCGGGAGATCCCCCTTCCCCTGGCCCCCTGCTGCCGCATGTACAGGGGCCTGTGCTCCACCTCCCAGCGCCCATGAGTCAGGGAGGCCTGAGCTGGGCTGGGCAGAGGCGGCCGGGCTGTCTCAAAGCTCACCGCTCCCCGCCCCCCGCACTGAACCCCTGTGCAAAGAAAGGGCACGATTCCCGAAGTGCCCCCAACACGGAGGGGGCTGGCACTGTCCAGCCTGCGGTCAGTCAAGGCCGAAGGAGAGAGCAGAGTCCAAAGCAGGAGGATCGGAGCTGAGCCCCGCCAGGCCCTTCGCCAGAAAGCCACTCTCAGGGGGGTCTGATCTCTGTGCTCCTCCCCAAACCCCCTGGCTTCAGGGAGCCTCCAAGCGCGGAGGCAAAGGCAAAGGCAAAGGCAAAGGCAAAGGCAAAGGCAAAGGCAAAGGCAAAGGCAAAGGCAAAGGCAAAGGCAAAGGCAAAGGCATCCCCTCTCTTCCAATAAAGCTCAAAGGATGCGCGTTTTGGGCAGGAGCTGCGCTGGCTTCCCCGACAGCAGATGCCCCAGCGAGGGAGGCAGGCGGGGCTGGGGGGGGCTGGGGGACGCAGCTGGAGGCAGGGGGGGAGGCGGGGGGGAGCGGGGGAGCTGGCCTCGCAGCCCAGCGTCCCCACAGCGGGAACCAGGGCCCTTGATAAACACCCTCGCCACCCAGAGCGATCCGACCTGGAAAATGCCATCATGTATTTTTAATCCGCCTTCTCCTCGTGGATAATGAGAGGGAACCCATCAGGCTTGACTGGCATTTGTAAGGAGGCTCTGAAGGAGGCCCAGCCGGGAAGAATGAGCTGGGGCTCATCACGTTAGCTCCCGGCGATGCCAGCCCCTCCCTCCCGCAGCGGCTCTCTCTGCCCCGACTCCACCCAGCACAGCCCTTCCACCCAGGGGCTCCCCACAGGGCGCCTTCCCCTCTGAGCGACAAGAAGCTCCAGGGCACTAACCAGACTGGCTGGAGGAAGGGGAGGGGCCAGGGGACTGGACAGAGAGTGAGGAGGACACCGGGCCTCGCCCGTTTCCATGGTGCACACACCCCACCTGGGCCAGTTCCAAACTACCAACAAGACACGGCTCAGGCGGAGGGGTAACCCATCGCTCCTGCCGGCCACCGGCTGCCGGCTGCTGGCCTGGCCCGGAGCAGCTCTCCAGGCTGTGCCCACAGCACAGAGGGCATTTCCAGGCCCCGCCCCTCCCGTGGCCCTAGGAATTCCAACCTCCTTTGTCCTGTCTTTCAAATCATGGGCTCCCGGACCACGGGGCCACCCGCCACCACCACCGGCCACCAACGCCACCAACGCCAGCTCCCCTGCGGGCCCCGGGGCCACCTGTGGGCCCAGAGGTGACCCCTCGCCAGCTGCCGTCCCCCGGAAGATCGGAGGCTGCCCGCCCAGGAGGAGCCCTCCGGGCAGGGTGGGTGGTGCTCGGTGGACTGTGTGTCGGGTATCAGCGAGGCTGGAGGAATTCGGGCAGACACTTCCCGGAGAACAGAACACGTGCCCTTCGCCAGCCCTGGGGGCGTCAGATCTCGGCTGAGCACCCTCAATCCTCCACTCACGGCGAGTCTGCCTTCACGTCTCCTCCAGGCAGCTCTGCGGCCCGGCCAGGGGCTCCGTGGTTGAGCGTCAACCCAAGAACCAAGAGGTTGCTGGTTCGATTCCCGGTCAGGGCACATGTCCAAGTTGCAGGCTTGATCCCCAGTCGGGGGCGAGCAGGAGGCAGCAGATCAGTGATCATCACTGATGTTTCTATCTCCCCCTCCCTCTCCAAAAATCAATAAAAACATATTAAAATAAGTTAATAAAACGCAGGTCTGCTTCTGTGCCTTCTGCAACGAGCAGGCTCGCCCTCTCCTTCGTGTCCCGGATGAGGCCCTGGGCTGAAGCGCCCCCTCTCTAAGAAACTCGTGCCTCCATCAGAACGGTCCCCACACGGGCTGGGTTTCTCGGGGGCTCATGTGTTTTAACTTCCTCCTCCCTCCTCAGTTCTCACTGCCACCAGGACGGGGCGTCTCCCCCACAATCGCTGTGCTGTGGGCTGCAAAGCCAACCCGCGTGCACTCAGACTTGACGTTGATAAGCGAGTGGCGCGGGAGTGGGGCCCGAGTTCCTGATTCTGGGCGGCAGCGGCTGGAGATGCGCATCTGTGTGGCCTCCCGGTTCCGAGAACCCAGGGGACTGGCCGGAGGAGGAGAGCTGGGCCGCGCGGGGACATTTTGAGGCATTGGGCCCCTGGGAGTCAGGTGAGAGGCAGGTCTGGCGTGGGTGGAGGGAGCGGCGAGGAGGGCGTGGAGCCGGTGGGGAGCCGGCTTTCCCAGGCGCACGCAGCCGCCGTCACTGAAAAGCGATCAGAATGGGATGAAATCCATGATGGTGCAGGGGCCGGGAAGGCCAGGGAACGCCTGGCCTCCGCCAAGGACGGCCATGATGGTGCAGGGGCCGCGGGGTGGGGGCCGTTGACCACGGCTGAATGGATGTTCTGGGAGCGGCTGTGACAACCGGCTCGGGAGGCTCCCAGAAGGCGTCTGACTCACAGGAAAATCAATGACCTCTTGTCTCGTTGCCTGAGATCCCCCATCGGTGACAATGCTTCCCCGGGGACAATGCGTTTCATGACAAAGAGCGAGGCAGACAGTCGGCCGGTGGCTTCAGATGCAGCCTGACTTCCCTCCCTGTGGCTGGGGGGCGAGCCTTCCCCTTTGACGGGGGTTGGGGGGGGAGGGGGGAGTCTCACGGGGGGGGGCGGGCAGGAGCTCCGCGGGGAGGGGGCGGGGCCGGGGGCAGCAAACAGCCATTGGAGCTGAGACAGCGGGCAGGGACAGCCAGAGGCTAGATGTCAAAGCCAATGTCGGGGTGGCAGTGCCACCCACGCTTTACAGGCGCCAAGCTGAGGCCTGGAGAGAGGGGTCCCCAAGAGGAGCAGCAGGAGGACACGCTGCCTCTTCTCGCTTCCAGCTCAGCACCTTCCTAGGCCGCAGCCGCCAGCTTTTAAAAAATGCTCCCTGCCTCCCGCCTCCCGCCCTCCTGTCCACACACATGGGGGCCTGTCCCGCGCCGGGTCCGTGTTTGTGCAGCGGCCGCTGTGCGCAGGGGCCCAGCCAGCACATCCCGAGGGGGCCGGAGGGCTTATTCTCCCAGGTCCCGCCTTCCTCGCTCAACCTCTCCCCCGAGAGCAGGGCCTCTGGGACCTGTCGGGCCTGGACAGAAAGCGTCCCTGCAGGGTTGGGACGGGCCCAGGTCAGAGAGCGTCTCGGCGGCATCCCCGGGGGAGAGCAGGGCTCCTGCCCAGGCCGGGCAGCGAAGGCTCAGGCAGGCGGAGCAGGTGGGAAGCCTCTCGGGACCCCCAGGGACGCCCCTGTTCCTTGGAGAGGAGCCCCACCCCTTCCTCCCTCTGGGCTCAGCCCTCCCTCGGCCTGGCCGCGGAGGCTCCCTGGGATGGAAACGCCTCTCAGCACAGCCTGGACCTGGGCCTGGGGGCAGCCGGAGCCCGGCCAGCAGTGACTGAGTCCGCAGTGAGCTCGCAGGCAAGGCCCTGCGCCAGGAACCGCCGCTCAGCCAGCCCGCAGCTCCCGGGCCCCGAGGTCCTGCGGGCGTACCAGGAGGGCGGGCTGTGCGGCCTGTTCCCTCCACTCCCTCCACTCCCTCGGGGCCCCCATGCCAGGACCCTGCTCTCGGCGAAGGGAAGCAGGGAAGCTGCAGGGTTCACGAAGGAGGTGGCAGGCGGGTGGGAGTTGGCGAGCCCAGTGGTCATCGATGCCAAGCACCAGGCCCTGGGAGGGTGGGAGGTGGGGAGGGCTCCTCGGAGAGGAAGGCCAGCACCCCTCCCCCTGCCTGCCTGCACCCCACGGAGGGGGTGTCTGTCCCCACGGCCAGGGCTCCCCAGGCCCGAGCTCCCCGCACACTCACAGGACAGCCAGGAAGGAGACAGAGCCCCGCGCCACCTGCCGCCCGCACGGCGCCTGTGTGTGCTCGCGGCCGATGGCGGACGCTCAAAAGGCGGCCGGTGCCAAGTCTGGGCGATCCTGTGACACCTCCCACGCGCCGTGGGGCGATGAAACGTGTGCGGCGTGGCTGGCGCACTCAGGCAGCTTCTCACCGAGTCCGCACGCTCTCACACAGAACCGGCGGCTCCGGGCCCGCCGTGCAAGGCTTGGCATGTGACTCGCTCTTCTCCCGTGTCTAACCCGTGGTCGGTTCCGTCTCAAGACACTGAATCAGTCACGTCTGCAAGTTCTGTTTGCCTTTAAAAAATACCCTCTCTTGCCCTAACCGGTTTGGCTCAGTGGATAGAGCGTCGGCCTGTGGACTGAAGGATCCCAGGTTTGATTCCGGACAGGGGCATGTGCCTTGGTTGCGGGCACATCCCCAGTAGGGTGTGTGCAGGAGGCAGCTGATCGATGTTTCTCTTTCATCGATGTTTCTAACTCTCCATCCCTCTCCCTTCCTCTCCGTAAAAAATAAAAATACCCTCTCTTGTTCCTCCCACTGCGCTCGCGTCTGCCTTTACTTCCTGAAACCTATGGATTAGATTCAGAGTAGCTGCCTTCCGGTCCTTGCTGAGGAAGTGTATTAGGTGCAGAATTCCTGGGTCTGCTTCTGCTCGCTGCCTTTTTCCATGTTATGAGATCCATTTCCTGCCTCTTTGCACGTCTGGTCATTTTTCCTCAGAGGCCAGACATTGCGAGTCCCTGGGCTCGTGCCTTTAAATCCTTTCACGCTCTTTCTCTGGTTCAGATTAAGTTCCTTGGAAAGGAGCTTGATTCTTTTGTCCAAGGTTATTTTAGAGTTTGTCTCACAGGTTAGAGCAGCCTTTAGTCTAGGGCTAATGTAGCCCCACCCCCCGCTCAGCAACGCCTTTCTAAGAACCCTGCTCCATGGCCCCTGTACTGGGGGGTCTGGCTACTGACTATGGACACATGAGCTGTTCCTGGGCCTGTGAGCTCCTGGGACTGTCCCGTCTGCTATGTTCCTCCCCTGGCCGCCTGACCCCTCGCCAGCAGGCACTCAGTGCCAGCCACAGCTTCGGTGGACGGCCTGAGACCTCCGAGGGCCCGGAGTTCTCCTGTGCGTGCAGCCCTCCCCCTCCAGCACCTGCTCCTCAGACCTCAGCTGCCCGGCTTCCTGGCCTCTAACGCTGTCTCGGAGCTTGACGAGCTCTCTGGATGCCGCGTGGGTTCCCCTTCCTGTGCGTGGCCGGGAAACGCGGGCCAGGTCCTGAGCTGGGCACGTGGGGGCCTCGGCTCGCCTGCGTTTCCTCTCAGGAATCACGCTGCACGGGCCCTGGTGGCCGAGGCGGGACACGGTCATTTCCGACGTCTGGGCTGCGAGCGGTGAGGGCGGGAGAGGAGACGGGGACTCCATCGCGGCCGAAGCCTTTGTTGTTCAGCTTGACGGAGAGCGAGCGGCTGCCTCCATGTTGGAATACAGGGCCGTAATGTCTTCAGAGCAGCACAGGCGAGGCCGCCCTTGCTTCCAGAAGGACCAGCTCGTTGCCACCTGCGAGTCAAGGTGTTTATCACCAGAAAGCGCCCTTCTCACCACACTCGCCGCGGCGACGATCCCCAACCCCCGCTTCCAGCTGACACGTCCCTGAGTTCTCACACGCGCAGCCATGCGGGGTTCGTGCCCACGTGGATCTGCCACCACATCTCAAGCCCCACCTCTGAACACACCCAGGTGTCTCCCCAAGTCCTGCACCCTCAGCCTCTCCTCCCCTGCTGCCAGCCAGCTGCCCTGCGAGGTCCAACTGCTTGTCACCTCCGCCAGGGAGCTTCCCCAGCATCTGCCCGCCATTCCTCACCTTTCCCACCCCAGCCCCGGCCTGCCCCGGCCTGCACCGAGCTGCCCCGGCCTGCCCCAGCCTGCACCGAGCTGCACTGAGCTGCCCCAGCCTGCACCGAGCTGCCCCGAACTGCCACAGCCTGCCACCGGCCTGCCCCGACCTGCTCTTGAGCTGCTCCGAA
>NW_005874186.1:0-5036 GCF_000147115.1 Myotis lucifugus | reverse complement strand
GAGCTGCCCCGAGCTGCCCCGGGCTGCACCAAGCTCCCCCGGCCCGCTCCGAGCTGCCCCGGCCTGCACCGGCCTGCACTGACCTGCACTGAGCTGCCCCGGCTTGCACTGACCTGCACTGAGCTGCCCCGGCCTGCACTGACCTGCACCGGCCTGCCCCGGCCTGCACCAGGCTACTCTCCCTTGTGCCTGTGTCTTTGGTAACCGTCTCTTGGGATCCCATGAGCCCCAAGAGGGCAGGACGGTGAGGGCAGGACAGTGAGGGCAGGCTGTGCTCTGATAACTGCTCACGCACAGGCGTCCTGGCCTGGCTGCAGGGCCTCCTCTGCCCTCCTCGGCCCTAAACAAAGCCCTTCCGGGCGTGGCCCATCACACAGGCCCTGCTGCACACCCACCGGGCCCTGCTGCACACCCACCGGGCCCTGCTGCACACCCACCCGGCCCTGCTGCACACCCACCCGGCCCTGCTGCACACCCACCGGGCCAGTACCTGGAGCCGCCCCCCTCCCCCTCCCACACACCGTGACTTTTATTTAACCTCCACCCCGAGTGTGATACGCCTGAGGATTCCTCCTCGGTCAGGGGAGGGTGTGTGTGCACATACACGTATACAGTAGGTCCTCGGGCTACGTCGGAGATCCGTCCCTATGGCGCGACGTAAGACGATTTTCACCGTAAGTCGGAACCCACCTGCATAAGCACCTGCGTCACTCACGTGGAGCACAGACACAGCAGCACGTAATGCAGTGAAACAGGAAAAAAAATGTAAAAGAAAGATAACAATTCCTGACCTTAACTTGTGGTAAATAAATAATAAAAAACATAAAGCACATATGTACATACGTCGAAATGATGGAACATTTTTTTTTTTATAAATAAAGGGGAGATGACAACGGAACCATGAAACGACGCACGTCGAGTCCGACGTCGCCCGAGGACGGTCTGTACTCGAGGGGGTTGCCGAGCCTCCCGGCCTCACCTCCGCATGTTAAGGGACGCTCAGTGTGTGGGTTTACTTTGCTACACGGCAGCACATTTGTGTGTAAAAACCAGCACATTCCCCGCACCCCCCCTGGTGCCCGCGGCAGCGCCAAGCACGGCAGAGTTTGAGGGGTGGCGGGCCCGGTCCAGGCAGGTCTCCTGAGGCTGAGCGGTGGGAACAGGCAATGAGACGCTGTCTGGGACTGGGCTCTAACAATGAATAAAACCGGCAAACTCGAGTCCAGCTCAAACAGAAAACGTTCAAAATAGGGAGCAGGTTTCTAGTTCCCTGTGGAGACACACAGGGTGGGGGGTGGCAGGTCCCCCCACGCATGCCCCCTGCCCCTCCCCCTCGCCCCGTGTGCTCATCTTTAACTGGGAGGATGCCCAGGCCTGGCCGCCGGCCTCGCTGGACTTAGGTTTGCGGCTGTGGCTGCCTCTGTAAGCAGCTCCGGGCTGGACACATGTGAGGAGTTAGGAATTGTTTCTCTGGATTCGGCCCAGAAGCTGGGCCCTGAGACATGAAGTAATGCCGGGGTTTTGCAGAAAGGAGGCGGGAGGGCGGAGGGTGGGGAGATGGGAGACGGGCAGACACTGGAGAGGAGACTTGCTGGGGATTCTACCAGAGCCCCCGAGAGGCGGGGTCCCTGCCGGCCCCCTGCTGCCCGCAGTCCTTCCCACTGTCCTGGATCCCCACACGCTGCTCCTTCGGCAGGAGGGACAGGCCCTGGGGGAGGGCCACTGGGGACCCCAGTGACCAAGAGGCCGAGAGGAGGGGGAGCACCGGTGAAATCTCCACACTCATTTTCAAGAGTCAAAACTGCTCTTGGGGCGCCCCACCTGAGAGCCCCCCTATTATCCTTAGGCCAGTTGGTAGTTGTTGCTATGGCAACAGAAAGCAAAATGGCATGCAAATCAACACAAACAATAACCAGGGGCGGCTGGGGGAGGCCCCGTGTGGGGAGGGGAGGCAGGAACCCGCCACCTGAGGCCCAGGGGCTCCCGTCCACACTCAAGCCCTGTCCCAGGTGGTGGGTCCGTGCAGAGAGACGCTGGGTACCCCCCTCCCAGCCTCGAGCACTAACAGGGGCTGAGGGGTGGCATAGGGCACGCAGATGGGGCGCTGGCTCTTGGGGGAGCCCCCACCCCAGGCCAAGGCCCTCGAGGCCAGGAGCTGCCTGGCTTACAGCCACTTTGGGAGGAGCCCAGGAGGTCAGCCCTGAAGCCCAGGCCCCCGGGGGCTGGGCCCCCCCTCCACGCCCTGCCCTCTCCCCCGGGGAGGCAATGCCTGGGCAGCCCCAGAACATGGCAGCAGCGCCTGCGGCCTCCCAGCTGGAACGGGGACGGACCCTGCGGATGGAGACCGGGGCTTCTCCCTGTTTCGTAGTGGTTTCCAGCCGAGGCTGATGGCGGCCGCAGCACACGTGCTTCCATCGGCTGCCCGGGAGCAGCCCGAGCCTGGGAACCGGCTGCGGCTCCGAGAGACTGAGGGGTTCCTGCCGGTGGGCCCCACGCTCCTGCCGCCAAAAGGACCTGCTCTCCTCTGGAGGCTTCGCCTTGACCTTTGACCTGCACCCCCGGGACCTGCCGGCTCAGCTCAGGGTCTCCTCCCGTCACCAGGTCTCCCCCGCCGACCGACCGCCACAGTGTGCGTGCTGATTCCCAAGTGACACAGTGAGCCCACCTACTACGCACCCGCATGCACCTGGGGGCCGAGCTGCGGCCGGAAAGGGTCAGGCTGGGCCGCAGGAAGACGGTGGGCTGGGCACTGTGGTCACAGGCCAGGAGCCCCCCTGAGACCAGGACCTGAGGGCTCTCCTCCTTCTCAGCCAAAAGCTCTCAGAGCCATGGAGGCAGGGAACAGTGCGGATGGTGGAGGGAAGGCGGGGAGGGAGGCGGGGGGAGGGAAGGGCGGGGGAGGAGGGGGGTGGGAGGTGATCAACCAAAGACCTTGTATGGCCTATGCATCACCCACGGACACAGACAGTAGGTGCTGAAGGCCGGGGAGGGGACAGGGGGGGCTGGAAGGGCTCAGTGGGGAAAAGGGGACGTATTATTACTTCCAACAATAAGATTAGTAAAACAAAGGTCTCAGCCCCAAGCAGCTTTTAACACCAGCGATGGGCAGTCTGTCTGTCAGTCGCTCTGCAAAGCACAGCTTCCCCGGTGTCCCCCCTCCCCCGGGAGCTCCCTCCCCATCAGTCCTCCAGCCCTTGACCTTGGTCCACTCCTCCTGCTTCTCCCTCTACCGCCTCCTCCTCCAAGTGTCGCCTCCTGGGGGGCCTGGCTGACTCTGGTCCTCCCCCAGGACCTTCCTCTCAGGCTCCGGGCCGCGCCAAGCGTGAGGAGGACACCCTCCCGCCCAAGCCCGGGCTCTGACCTGCGGCCTCCGGGCGGCACATGCGCAGGAGAGGTCACGAGCAGGCAAGGCGGCCGCTGCCAGGTGGGAGGTGAAGGTGACCTCGACCTTGAGGAGGCTCTGTCAGTGTGACTGCCTTTCCCAGGCGGCAGTGACAGCCCCTTAGCTCTGCCCGGTTTCTGAACTGGCTGCCTCAGAGGCCACCCTGGTGCTCCACCCAAACATGCACTCACACACATGCACGCTCGTATGCGCACACATTCACACACTCACACGCATGCACGCTCACGGCACACACTCACACACATGCACGCGCACATTCACACACGCATGCACGCTCACATGCACGCGCACATTCACACACATGCATGCTCACATGCACACACATTCACACACTCGCATGCATGCACACGTACATACACACACAGACTCACACACATTCAACACATTCATGCACACTCATGTGTGCACTCACATGCATGCGTGCTCACATGCACACACGCTCGCATGCATGCACACACATACACATTCACTCACACACACACACACATGCACACATACACATGTGAGCCTGGGTGGACAGAAAGAGGCAGGCTGATCTGGGGGGACAATGACAGCCAGCCCCGCCCCTCCGTGACAGAACGGTCCACCCATCCCTTAAGCTGTGGCCACTCCCATTACACCTGACGAGGCACCTGGGCTCTGGGCTCCTGGCAGAGGGGGGGTGGGAAGGGGGGAGCCGGCCCCTCCCCCTCCGCAGTGAGGTGTGGAGCACGGAGCCTCTCGCAGTGTTAACCGCCGCCCACACTCCCCAAGCCGCGCGCCCTCAATGGCTCTTTAATTATCTGGATGAGAGTGCGTCTCGCCCTCTTCATGTTCTGCTGGGGGAAGCGGCCCATTAATTACCTGATCCGGATGGAGAGTGTCAGGCGTCATTTTTCCAGAGCCAAAGGGTGCTCGCTCCAAGACAGCATCATCTCTTACTAATGCCGAGGGGTGAAGGGAAGAGGACCCTGGGCCTGGATCTGGCAGGGCTGGTGGCTGCTGCTCGCAGAGGGCTCCCCCCAGGCTCCCCGCAGGCTCCCTGAGCACCAGGCCCCCAGGGCCTCTGAGCAGCAGAATGGAGAGATTGATAAAGGGCGCTCTCCATTGATCAGAGTCTGCTGAGTAGAGAAAGGAATGAGAACTCAGGGCAGACAGGAAATGAGTTTGTGGGGCAGGTGAGCAGGACTAAGGGGGGGGGGGGAGTCGCAGACACGCTCCGCTCCCCACAGCAGGGTGTCAGCACCCACAGGCAGGGACCACCTGTCCTGGGAACAGAAAACTGCCACCATAGCCACAAAGGACCAGGTGACAGGAAGGCCACAGCCTCAGCCATAGCTTTACCCATGTGTCCGGGGCATTAGGGCGGGGAGGGGAGGAGACAGCCAGGAGGGGATGAAGAGACAGAGAGAGACAGAGAGAGGGAAAGAGAGAGAGAGGGAGAGAGACACGGACATACGCACAGACACACACAGAGGCACGCATACATACACACACACACACACACACACACACAGCCCACCACGGGCCCTGCTTCCTGGAGCGGGTGCCCAGGTTTCCTGGCGGCCCTGGACCCCAGCCTGGGAAGCTGAGGGCCCGGCCACACTCGGACACCACAGGCTGGGACAGGCCATGCCTCCCCGATCACTTCCCC
>NW_005874185.1:0-17183 GCF_000147115.1 Myotis lucifugus | reverse complement strand
TATCAGCTCACCCCGAGTCTCAGCGTGGAGCTTCCACATCATCTCAGCTGCCGGGCTCTGGCCTTCATGCTGGCTGGAGGCCAGAGCGCCCCTCCGCTGCCTGCGTCCAACGGCTGCCGGAATAACACTGCCCCAGCTTCAGGAGGCCTATTTCCAGGCCGTGTGAACTAATTAAAAAGAAGGCCTTCATTTGCTTTCTGGCAATCCCCGAGCAGCGTGAAAGGTCCATGCCACCTTCTCCGTTCTAATTTTAGTTCTTTTCTAATGTTTCATCTCCCTTGCATAAAAGCATCCGATGCTGCTAAGCACTTAAAAGCTTTTGTTTTTGTTATTTCTATCATTTGAGAAGAAGTTTTCTCCAGCAGGAGGTGATGGTTGGAAACTACTAATGAAATTGGAGATAATTCTTTATCTAGGGTAGTTAAATTCCTGAGCAGGTGTCTAAAAGTGCCAGTTAACAAAATTCTTCATAGAGCTTTCTGGAAACAACTTTACATATGGAGGAAGCATCTTTTATTACTGGTGATTCTCAGCTTCTTTTCCCTCAGCAATTCACAGCACACCTGCCCAGGACATTTTCATTGAAGAATTCAGAACTCACGGGTCACTCATTGTGGGCTAAAGCACTGATCCTCAGTCTTTTAAAACTGATACCCCTTAATTGGCTAAATATAAAATTATCACATAGCTTCTTCCCACCCTTCCTTATCCCACTAAAAAAAAAATCACTCTCAACTATCTATTCAGCTTATCTACTTGATTATACAATAATATTTCAAATTAAAATGTCCAAAACTGAGCTTCCTCATTTCAACTAATATCAAGTCCATCCTTCCAGAAGTCAAAAGGGCCCAAAATCCTTGAGTCACATCTTTGGTCTCTTTCATTTTCTCATACCCTACCACCTAACCCATCCAAAAAATGTTGCTTCTACCTTTCAAATAGATTCAGAATTCCACCACCTCTATTTTAAAAAACTGTTACCTGAGGAAAAGGAACACATTGGCAACCATTAGGGGTACCTACTAGACTGAAATACTCTATCACCTAGGCTCTCAGATCACTCAGAAGTTCATACAAGAAGGAGATCCGTGGTGGTCAAGATCAGAAAGAGAACCATGAGGGAGTGATTCTGTATGGAACACCCCTCTCAGGGAGTTAAGTGATTTGATGGAAAATACCTAGGAAATCAGTGATAGAACTGACACTGGAACTCACCCTCTTTCCATATATCCTATGTGGTAGCACCTGCATGTGTAGGTTCTTAAATGCAAAGGATAGCAAAACATCGATGTGTAAGATACTAAAATACTAGTTTTCCTAGTAGATAAATAACTACCTAAAAGTTTTACTTTTTGATGTAAAACAATCAGCACTATCTGTCCTTATTCATTATTACTAAATATCAGTCCACTCTAAAATTTTTGATGTAACATGGAGGTGACATATTACATTAGGAAACCATAGTAACATGCATGCAATTTGAAATTATTTCAACTGTTAAAGGTTAGATTTTAGTTCTGTTCAAAGGTCAGACCTGAAAATAACAATTTTGAAATGTGCGGAAAATGATAATTTCTCCTCACATTTTGGATGGTGCCACTGAAATCCAGACGGCAACAGGATGTCTTTCTTACCCTCTCCCCCCGGTGGTCAGAGTGGAGAGAGGACACTAGCCTGCCCCATAACTTCTCTTACTCTTAATTTATAAATAAATAAATAAATAAATAAATATTATCTATCTCAAAGCATTTTTGAAATTTTTCAAAATTAATCATTTAAAAAAACACCAATTAGTACACTAAAGTAAAGCTAAGAAAAATTTCCCGAAAGACAAGTATCAGTGTCATTTTTCCCATTTCAACTTATTAAATTTGGAATGAGTAATTTAACTAAGTATTAATTATGAGTTATATGCCTACAACCCTTCCTGGGGTTCACATAACACTTTTATTTACAAATCATGTCCCATCTCTCCTCTCCTGGAAACTTGCATCGGGTGTAAGGCAGACATACACTAAATGCCCATGCTCACTGAATAATACTAGGTCTCATTAACATAATGACTACCACTAATAGTTACTAACATTTATTTAACACTATGTACCTGACACGACACTAATCACTTTACATGCATGACTGCACTACAGGGCAAGCTAATCTAATTAATTAATTATTAACTTAATTCTAGAGATAAAATCTATAGCATAAAGAGGTTAAGTTTCAAAGCTAGGTAAGAAGTCCAGTCTCATAGTTAGTAAACAAACTGAGGCAGCCTACAATGTAACAGGGACCCATCCATTCTAAATCACAAATCCAGAAAGAGGAGAGAAGACAATAAATAAGTACACAAGTGAACAATATAATTTTAGATAGTAAATAGGTTCTGGAAAAAAACACAGGATGGCCAAAACCGGTTTTGCTCAGTGGATAGAGCTGCGGACTGAAGGGTCCCAGGTTCGATTCCGGTCAAGAGCACGTACCTGGGTTGCGGGCACATCCCCAGTAGGAGATGTGCAGGAGGCAGCTGATCGATGTTTCTCTCTCATTGATGTTTCTAACTCTCTATCTCTCTCCCTTCTTCTCTGTAAAAAATCAATAAAATATAAAAAAAAAAAAAAAAAAAACAGGATGATTTGACCAAAGTAACTAGGCCAGGGGTGGGCAAACTTTTTGACTCGAGGGCCACAATGGGTTCTTAAACTGGACCGGAGGGCCGGAACAAAAGCATGGATGGAGTGTTTGTGTGAACTAATATAAATTCAAAGTAAATATCATTACATAAAAGGGTATGGTCTTTTTTTTTTTTTTTTTCATTTTATTCATTTCAAACGGGCCGGATCCGGCCCCCGGGCCGTAGTTTGCCCACGGCTGAACTAGGCAATGTTGAAAAATGTTTAAGAACATGGACTCTACCACCAAGTTTGAAGTCCAGCTCTATTATTATGGGCTTTTATTTAGTTATTTAGCTTCTTCCTGTGTTACCTTGTCTATAAAAAATAACACCTAATTCATATAAGAGTTATGAGGTTTAAATGAGTTTATACATAAAATGCCTAAAACAGTGTATGAAGCATAGTGTTAAGTATTTGCTTAAATACTTATTGCTTCTTAATATTAAAGATATTAAATTTAAGACATTAAATATTTATAATAATTATAAATTAAATTTAATATTGAAAACATTATGAAAATTACTTAAACATTTGCTTAAATACTATTGCTTATTAATATTATTCCTATTGCTCTTTTTGCATCATTGTTACTATAATTATCATTATATTGAAGGAACCTGGGAAAGCGTCTATGAGGAAGTACATCTGAGTCAAAACCCAAGTGACACTCAGTTACATAAAAATTTGAACACAGAGATTCTAGGCAGCAAGAACCAAAGTACAAAAGCCCCAGGGCCAGAATGCCTAGCAAAGACAGCCCATGTGGGCCAGGATAGGTTTGCAAAAGGTTAGGTTAAAGAGCTAGTTAGGAGCGCGGTTACAGTGAACTTCATTGGCCACAGTAAGGAGTTGGACTTTATTCTAAGTTCAGTGAGAAGCCATCTAGCATCTTAAGCACGATGATGACATGCTTTGATTTACATTTTGTAAATATCACTCTGGTTGCCACGGAAAGATTGAAGAATAGCTTCCACAGAATATCAATTTCACCACTTCCATTAATCATTATTTTTTAAAATCTTAGTTGTTTTCCTAGGGGAAAATAATTCTCTGGCTAAATTTTTGAAATAATTTTAGTCTTCTTAAAGTGTTCTTAAAAGCACAGCCAGTGTAAAGGACTTAAATAAGAATATGTGTATTCTTTCATATAGTTATACACACATTCATTTTGAACATAATTACATGAAATACACACATGAACTATAATTTATGATTCTAAAAGTCATATTAACTATATATACAGAGTTTTAAAATAATACCTCTTTGAAGAAAAGTAGTTGAATAGTTCACTTACTTTAAATTAGATATAAACAGAAGATATCCTTTAGGCCCCACTTCTCATATTTCTGTCCACCAGTCATTAGCTCCTAGCCCCGAAGAAGGGAAGCATTGCAAATCTGATTGGGTGGAACCAGGTATGTTTGACTACTGGGTGTGGTTCCTTTCCTAATCTTCCCTTTATCCCTAGGCTTATTTCTTCATACCCCTCTTCTCTAAGTTCACTTTGATTTGAATAGGTTGATAGCCCACTTAGACCACACTGTTCAATTTAATCTTCCCAGATAACCTTGAGCCAAAGTCTCTAGCTTCAGAGCTAGATGGCATATATTGATGAGCTGCTACCACTATGTGGAGAGGGGTAAATAGTAGTATTTACCCCTATTATTTTATCATAATATCATTATAACATCATCTTTAATATCTAATGCCTAGAAGGCCATTAATGTATTCAGAAAGAATATTATACCCACACTCTGACAAAAATCATAAAGCCCTACATTGCCTCACATGTAAGTGATCAAAGAACCCAGCACAATTTGTACAAAGGATTCCTCTTAATGAATCTAACTCATAAAGGCTTTAGTTTTAAGAGTTGAGAAATATAGCTGCATAAAGTGAACTGCTTTACCTGGATGGCCAGTTCCCTCGTTCTTGACCTCTGCGGTTCCCACAGAAGAGGTGGGTGGACTAACAGGAGGGCTGGAAGGGAAGCTTGTACACCCTGTAGATGTGTTGATTTCGAAATATTCTTGGTTATGATTCATCCGATGAAAATCCAGAGAAGACACAATAGAGGTTCGTTGTTTAGGCTAAAACAAATGAGCATGATGACAGCATTAATATGATCATGTTCATCGTTAGCCCCATCTCCCCATCAGTTTAATCTAAGTGATGATTTTTTTTTCAGTTAAACTGTCTGGATTTATACTTAAAATATAACTGTGCTTTATAGAAGGACACTAAATAATCCCTTAATAAATTAAATAATGAAAAATATTTAATGAAAAACTACAATGGCATAGTTGATTAAATCATTTAGACTCTTTGTTAGGTTTCTCCAGAAGTATGTAAAAATGTAATGTGCGGAATTTCTCTTAATGATCAATTTGGAAAGTTGCAATTATAAGTCACCTTTCAATCAACTAACATTTATGAAACATCTGGCATTTGCCAGACCCTGAGGATATAGAATCTAACAATAAGAGGGATCTCATGACATTGAAACATTATTAGGGCAATTCTATTTTTTTTTAATTCTTTATATAGACCAAGGAACAGTGGCATTAGATATTGTCCCCAAGTACCATATGCTGAAATTCTATCATTGGAATTAATTGAAGTCATATAGGGCATTTTCCAGGATCCAAGAATCTGCTTGGTATTTGTGGTAAACTTTGATTTTATTTTTTAAGGGTTTTAATTAATCCCCAAATAGCAAGAAAAGTCAATTTAAAATAAAAGTTAAAATCATGGAGTAATGACACCTATAATCTATACTGTTTGTCAGTAATGGATTGTTCCCAATAGCAGTTTTCTATTTTTTTCCCATAGTTTTAATTATGTTCACTCTTTTCCCCTGCCAGCAGAGCTTCTAACATAGTCCTTCAAAAAAAAGATTGCAGTCTTTTTGGCTCTCAGAATTGTGTGCATTTCCCAAGAATCAATTCAAGTATTTCTACTTTTTATTCTTCTCATTCATACTACTGAAATAGTAACGATCTCACAATAATTAACAAGAGGTTAACTTCAATCTCTTTACAATAAGTTTATTTCCCCAAAGTTACTTTTGGTTTGCCAATGTTTCCATTGCCCTCAAATACCTATTAATTTAATCACTATACTTCAAAGATTGTTTTCTTGCATAATATTTCAGCTACCCTGTCTCTTCCAGATCATGGTTTTTAAAGTAGATATCATTTAGTCCATAATCTAAA
This sequence comes from Myotis lucifugus, assembly GCF_000147115.1. Taxonomy (NCBI): domain Eukaryota; kingdom Metazoa; phylum Chordata; class Mammalia; order Chiroptera; family Vespertilionidae; genus Myotis; species Myotis lucifugus. The sequence goes on along the minus strand of NW_005874185.1, from coordinate 11,293 downwards.
ATAAATGATACTGAAAATACCTGTTTTACAGGTTATTTTTTTTTTACATAAAGGGCACAAATGATCACATTATGATTTATTCTTTCACCATTGCAATATTTTAATGAAAGAGGTTGAGAGGCATAAATATTGTTATACAAGAAACTGCAAGTCATTTATTATTATGCCACATCAACTCAGTAATGGAATTCAAATGAGTACCCACAGGACTCAGATGCTTTTGAAATATGAAAGACCAGGGTTCAATGTCAGTCATGGTTTCTCATGAAATGTCTGTCCTTGAAGCTGCTGAATCTCAGTTTCACATTCAATGTTCTTTCCTCCAGACTGTATAACAGCAATTAGATGTCATGAACTACGGGCGGCTCTCAATGGAGCAGCCCACACCTTTCCCCCAACGCACATTTTCCTGCCTTTCTCTTTCTCCTAAGCTCTGAGCCCATTTCTTCCACAGCTCACTTTTTCTACCTTTGTGACTTTCTAAATAAACTTTCTCTTACAGAAAACAAAGTCATGAACTATGACACTAGCTGCAATAAAAACACAGCCATGCCCATTATCTTGGTCTTGTTTTATTGTGCTGTGTTGTGTTTCTGTTTCACTTTGTAAACAGGCCATAAACCAAATTTTTATAATTTTCCTTGTCATAAACTTTATAAAGGTCAAGCTAACTGATGTATAGGACTTCTTTATGTTTAAATGTTTCTTAAATAAATGTTTTTGAACCCGGACCACCCAAAGTTCTACTTATATACAAACACAATTTGTTATGCATAAAAGAATAAAAGCAAACAGGCTATATTTTTTTGCTACATGAATTCTTTCTACAGATATCTGCTGAGTGACTAAATTGCAGATGCCATGGTAAGCACTGTGACAGGAACAGATAAGAAAGGCATTGTCTCTACAGTCCAGGTGATGATAAACTTTGGTTGGAGAAGGAATGGTGCATGAGGGAAGAGACAAGCCACCCAAGAATTATGCTTCAGTATAATATAGTAGAGTGAAAAAGACAATGATAAGTGGAGGAACAGAATATAAAGGGAGCCCAAAGGTGGGTATCTAACTTAGGGAGGGAATCAGGAAAGGCCTCCATGAGCAGGTGATTGGTGGCTGAGTTGAATTCTGATGAAGCAGAGGTGGGAAGCATGTGGTAGGCAGACAAAAGAGGATGGGGAGAAAGGAAATACAAACTATAAATAGTCGGGGTGGCTACAGTGCAGAGTATGTGAAGGTAGTGGTGGGTTCAAGACGTGGGATATTGTAAGTTGCAGGGGCCAAATTATAAAGGGCTCTAAATGCCATACCAATGAGTTTGGTCTTTAATGTGAACATTTAAAAAAAAACCCTGAATGATTTTCAAGCAAGGTTTTGATAGCCGAGTTTGCATTTTAATAAACTTACTTTAGCAATTTAGAGAATAGATTGGTCGGGGTTGGACTTGAGGAAGGAAAACTAATTAGGAGGATGTTATAGAATTCCAGCCATGACATAACGAGATCCTAAGTAAAGCAATGGCAACAGGGTTAGAGATAGCAGATGTTTTTAGGAGATGCTAATGAGGTTAGCTTTTTAGTCTTGACATCTGATTGTATGGGAAGATTGATTTTTAAGGGAGGAGTCTAGGGTGACTCACAGATTCTCGCTTGGGTAAATACCAGAAGATAAGTTCTTTAATGGGAAACACAAATGTATATATTCCTACACAGAAACAGGAAAGATGTATGCTTGCGTGCTCTCAGGACTCAGTGTAGACTGTCTAATGCATGGTCATGCAAATCTACATTTTACTTTCCCTTTTCCCTTTCTTCCTTTGAGCAGAGTGCTATGATCTCACTGTAGCATAACTTCAAATAAGATATCTGGAGAAAGGGAGATAAGCTAATAGAAATTTGAAGGGAAGGAACCATTGATCAGTGATCAGCTGACCCCATTCTTATTTAACTCTTCAGAACTGTCCATCAGCTATTACCCAGTTTGAAGAACAAAGAGTGGAGAGTTATTGCCCAAAGCTCTTTGAGCATCTGAGGTAATAAAAAGGAAGAATCATATGGATCAGCAAACTACGGCCTCTGGCCCACATCTGGTCTGCCTCATGTTGCTGAAAATAAAGTTTTACTGGAACATATCTATGCCCATTCATTTACTTTAAGTTTAGACAGAAGCCACATTATCCACAACACCTGAAATATTTACTGCCTGGTCCTATAGAGAAAACATTGGCCAACCCCTGTTCTAAGAGACCATTTTAGTGCTCAACAAAACTATAAACAAAGGTTCCTTGTTATTTCCAAGCCTTATGTGCATTTAGGTTGGTGACAGGTAACTAATTCTGACCAATAGACTGTCTGTAGAAGTGAGCCTTCTCCAACCCTCTCTTACTCTGCAGATGATGTAGTTCCAAGATGAAGGAGGGTCATTCAATCCACATTGGACCTTCTAAGAAGTTGAGGTAAAACCTCCTTTATGTTAAACCACTGAGATTCTGGGTTGGTCTGTCGTGTCAGCTAGCACTACTTAGCCTAACTAGCACAGAATCAGTGGATCAGAGAGGTTAAATTATTTACTCAAGATCACATAAGTAGCAAGCAGAAGGGCTTCAAAGAAAAGGAAAGGCCATGTGTTCACATTTAGACATAAGCAAATGGTGCCTCAAAACACAAAACACAATGGCAGGATTAAAGAAATATCTGTGTGGAAGAATGAAATAATAGTAATGGGAGAAAGAACAAAGAGATAGTAGCATTATTAAAAATGGAGATGGACCTGGAATACTTGCTTTGATTTTAATACATTCACTCAAAAAAAAAAAACAACTATCCTGATGGAATCCTGCCAAACTATTCAGTATAAGAAAGAAAGGTGTTTTCACAAAAACGTTAAAATTACAAATGGAATTTGCCAAGTTTCAATTTGTAAAATGAGTTGCACTTGTGTTCATTGTGACTCCTCCTTTAAAACATCTCCCTCCCTTGCCTGTGGTCCAGCGCTCATCTCTCCCTACTTTCCCAAGGACTTGCTCCCACACATATTTACTTAACCAGAATCAGCAAACTACAGATCTGACTATTTTTTAATGATTGGGGGGGGGAGGGGCAAAGGAAAAATAATATTAATGGCAGGTGAAAATTACATGAAATTCAAATTTCAGTGTCCATAAATAATGTTTTATTGGAACATGTACATGCCCATGCCCATTCATTATATCTGGTCTATGGCTGCTTTCATACTATCACAGCAGAGCTGAGCAGTTACAGAAGAGGCTTTATGACCCACAAAGCCCTGAGCTACTTTATTCTCTGGTCCTTCACAGAAAAAGTGGGTCACCCCTGTGATAGGGTGATTAGGAAATGTCTCTGAGGAGCTGAAATTGAACAGATACACGAATGACTGTGAAAGAGTCGGGACCAGCTCCATAGAGTTGTTGGAACCAGGGCAACGTGAAGATGTGGGGCCCCTTGTTCCAAAAGCAGATATAAAACCAAGCTTTCCTTTCTTCCATGGTCTCTTTCTAGATCTGTCATGTGGTCTTAGTTGCTACTTAATGTCTCATTCCCTTGGGCACTGGGACACTCACAGGATGAGAGTAGACTCTCACAGGCACCCACAGGCTCTGTCCTGCAACTTAGCGTGTGCACCTCATCTCTATCCTCCCCATGTTCAGGGTCTCACTGCTAAGAACACACCCGATAAGGTGGGGAGATGGTGGGAGGTGAACCACAGATGAGCCAAGGCTCTAAGCTCCAGTACAGGCTCCATGTGCACACAGACTTCACTTAGAAAACAAATTCAGAGGTCAAAATCATTCAGAAATTTAGACAGTTGACCAGGAGCATTAAACCCCAAGCATGAGGCCCTTCTGAGAGTGATGCCCATTGGGACTGCACTGGTCCCACATCCATGAAGCCAGTGCCATCTTAGGTTATTACCTTAATAAGAGCAATGTGCAAATTTAATGGTGTCACATACAGAACGGCATGCATTTCCTACCCTTACTTTGGATTCTCTTCATCAGAACCAATTACCATAGAATCTCTTTATATTCGGTAAAGATGTAAATGAACTGATATATTCTGATACAACCTTAATAATTTCATGGCATTTCTGCAACCGAGACAGATATGATTCATTTATGAGTAAAATAAGAACACCCAACTCCTGATTAGGGTAAGATCTAGGCAATGTGTGCATTTACTTTCAAGTGTTTTCTGGATTGGAATGTAACTTTCAAATATCCACTTGTATGTTTCCTCCGTTGTTTTCAAATTACTTAAACTAATGGACATTTTTTAAATCCACTTACTTGGATTTAAAATCATTTGAATTCACTTAATTTCATTATAAAGGGACCTCATCAACCTCCTAATAAAATGTCAAGTAGGACTAGAGGGACATTCTCGTGTCAGTACAAAGACAAAGTGGTGCTAGAAAAAGTCAATGGTGGTATTAAATTATTCAAGCAAAACTCAAGTTCAGAATGACTTCCAAGGGAAGATGGCTGAAAGTCAAAAAATTAGCAAGTGACATCCATAAACATACGCGGAAATGATAGACTTTCCATCCAAACACTGAACCATTGGTAAATTATGTCAAGTCAATGGTAATAAATTAGATTCTTTCTTAAATACTTTCCAAAACTGAGATGGAAGTGGCATTGTAAAAAATGGGAAGCTAGACCAGTAGTATTTTCTTTTAGAATTTTTATCAACCTAGAATATTTTGTGTATCTGGTATATGGTAAAAAATTCAATTCTAATTATTTTTCCCCAAAATGATAGCCTACTAGCCAATACCGTCATATATTCGCTGATTTGAAATGCTACTTTATTACACTAAATTTCCAAATATGACTGGCTTTACATTGCTGGACTCTACTACATTCCCATTGATCTACTTGTCTATTCCTGTGCTAATACCACACTCTCTCAATTACTGTTGTGACTTCTCCTACTTCTAGAACTTTTAGTAAATGGCTTTTGGATTTCTTTGACCCTTCCTCTTTTTTATATTTTGGGAGTATTCTATAATTTGGTGTTCTAAACCACTCCCATTAATTTGTTCAAAAAAGTACTAGTGACCATCAGCCATGTTTCAGACACTATTGTAGGCTCTGGAGCTACATCAGTTAAAAAATAAGATAAGGCATGAAACTTTTAGGCATTTTTTTATGACTTTAGGTGTAACGATCCTATTTTTTTTGTATAACTTACAAAGTGTTCCCCCAATAAGTCTAGCCTCCACCTGACTTCATACGTAGTTATTACAACATTATTGATTATATTTCCTATGCTGTACTTTACATCCCCATGACAATATATTAGTCTAATGATCCTATTTTTAATTTTTAAAAAATTCCATTTTAAAAATAGCCTCTTCTTAATTTTATGAATTCAAGAACTTCTCAAATCTTCCTGAAGGTACTGATTATAATATTTTTCTTGCATTAACTCTGTTTTCTCAGAGGTTATTTACTTTGTTCATTGACCTTGGTTTCTCTCTTTTCAGTTGAACTTCTTTCAGAAGTTCTCAAATGCCTCTGATAGTTCCACTCTCTGGTTTTCATCACTGCTATGGAGTTATTCTTATTTGTATACTTATTTTACCATTTTAATTGCATTTCAGGAGAGAGAAGATGTAAACAGTTGGGATCAGTTCGCCATCTTGAGTTAGAATTCTCCTATTTCTCTGTCTTAATCACTCTTAAACCTGTATAAAGAGGGGAGGGAGTCTAGACAACTCAGTAGGGGTAAATATTATTAAACTTTTATTCACATGTCATACAAATGGAAAATAATATTTTCTTCTTTTCAGTAAAAGGGAAAAAAGCTTTCATATGGAGTACAGTTTTTTTGTGTGTTTGTTTTTATTTTGGTCACGAATATAATAGTTGATATGATTAAGGCTTATTTCGAAGATATGGAACTTCTTATCTTCAAGTATGCAAAATACCATTCCTCTGCTATATAGATTATGGACAAACATAGGCAAAAGTGGGTGTGAGCAAATATCAAGTACCCAAGAGGGGGTAACACACTTCTAGGAACTTAAAATTTGTTATCTCATTTAAGCCTATAAGATTGGTATTGAAAGTAGCTATTACTCTTTCCGTTTTGCAGTGAACTTGAGATTTAGAGATAGTCTCACAGTTAACAAATGGGAGAGCTGAAACTAAAACACAGTTATATGGAATTTTAAATTATATCCCCCTTACCCGCGCCCCCCCCACCCCCCGCCCCGGGCAGGACACCACACTATAGATAAAGCAAAAAGAAGCAACATAAAGTACAGGTAGATCAAGAGCCTAATAGCTCTTGAGTTTCTCATATTTATATCAATGAGCAATTTTCCTACTCTCCAGTCTACTGACAGCACTGATTTTTTAAAAATCATTGTTTTAAAGGGTGCTGAAGAAAATACAGGTAGGTGGAACACAGGAACAAATGAAATCTAATTCAATTGTGTATTAAGCCCTACAGTTATTCAGTGTTGAAAGGCAAAATTTTTTTAAATCTTTATATTTTATGCTTTTCTCTATTAACTCATTTCATTTTTATATAGAGATATTTGGCTATGGATTAACATATAGTCTCATCTTCTATTGAAAGAAACAAATTATAAAACTGTTAATACATCCGTAGTATTTAACATACATAAGTATGAGTGTAAAATTTTTAAAATGAAAAATATGTAATATATGTTTCTTCATATGAGTGAGTTTCTTCATACAAGTTATTCAAACCTGAATTGGAAATACTATATATATATATATATATATATATATAGACATGAAAGGGTATTAGAAGTTTGGGTGATTATTCTAGTTTTATTCAATAAAAGTGTTGTTGCTGTGGACTGAATATAGATATTAAAAACCTGCAGAGTGTTTTTTTTACCTCCAAATCATAAAGTTGATTCTCAGGGAAGCTTCTCCCAGCATTAAAATAGTCATGACTTTCTTACAAAAAAATATTTTTTGAACTAGGTATTCAAATATTCAAATATCTGTTTTTCCAGAGTCACTGTACCATTTCACTTTCCACAAGGAATGTATGTGTTTCTCCATATACTTGCCAGCATTTGGTGTTGTCACTATTTTTTATTTTAGTCATTTTGATAGATGTAGTGATAGCTCACTGGGGTTTTAATTTGCATTTCTCTAATTGTTAGTGATGTTGAACATCTTTTCATGTGCTTATTTGCCATTTGTATATCCTCTATAGGGAAATGTCTCTTCATGTCTGGCCCATTTTCTAATTGGATTGCTTGTTTTTTATATGACTGTTTAGTTTTGAGTATTCTTTATATATTTTAGAAACTCTTATTCTGCAGGTGTGTGGTGCACAAATGTTTTCTCCAGTCTCCACTTGTCTTTTCATCACTTAACAGTTTTTCATGAAGCAATCATTTTTAATTTTGAGAAAGCACAATTTGTCCTTTTATGGATAATGTTTTTGTTATAAAGTATAAGAGCACTTTACCTAGCTCTAGATCCAAAAAAGTATCTATCATTTTTTTCTAAAAGTTTTCTAATTCTACATTTCCCATTTAAGTCAGTTATCCCTTTGTGTTAATTTTTGTTTAAGATGTGAGACTTAGGACAGATATTTGCCTATGGATGCCCAATTGCTCCAACACCATTTGTTGAAAAGGCTATCTTTTCTCCATTGAATTGCTTTGACACCTCTGTCAAATATCAGTTGGGCATATTTGTGTAGGTCTATTTCTGGGTTCTCTCTTCTGTTCCATTGTGCCCATCCCTCTGCTAATACAGTATTGAATACTGTAACTATAAAATAAATCTTAACATTGGGCAGACTAGTTCCTCCCAGTTTATTCTTGTTTCCAAAATTATTTTAGTTATCCCAATTCCTTTATATTTCTATGTAAATTCTAGAATAATCTTGTATATATCTTTAAACAATCTTGCTGGGATTTTGAGAGAAAGTACATTAAATTTGTATATCAATTGGGGGAGAATTTACATCTTTACTATTGAGTCTTCTAATCCATAAACACTCTCTATATACTTATTTGCATTTTTTATATCTTTCACCACTATTTTGTATTTTTGTACACAAATCCTATACATGTTTTGGTAGATTTTTCTTTGCTTTGTATGTTGATTATAAATGATACTGTATTTTTAATTCCAGTGTCCACATGATTATTGCTAATTTATAGAAATGCAATTGATTTTTTAAATGTTTATTTTTCATCCTGTGACCTTGTTGAATTAACTTATTAGTAGAAAGATTTTTTGTAGAATCATTGGGATTTCCTACCTAGACAATTATGTCATTTGCAAATGGAAGTTTTATTTATTCCTTTCCAATCCACATGCCTTATGCCTTTTATTTCCTCTTTTTATTGCACAGCCAGAACTTTCAGTGCTATGTTGAATAACAATGATGTGTGAGTGAACATCTTTATTTTGTTCCTATTCTGAGGAGAAGCATTCAAATTTTCACCATTAAATATTAGCTAAAGAATTTTTATAGATGATCTTGATCAAGTTGAGGAAGTTCTCCACTGTTTCTATTTTTCTGAGATTTTTAAAAAAATCATGAATGGCCCTAGCTGGTCTTGCTCAGTGGATAGAGCATCGGCCTGTGGACTGAAGGGTCCCAGGTTCGATTCCAGTAGGGAGCATGCAGGAGTCAGCTGATCAATGATTCTCTCTCTCTCTCCCTCTCTCTTCCTCTCTGAAATCAATAAAAATACATTTAAAAATCATGAATGGATCTTGAATTTTGTTGATGGCTTTTTCTGCTTCAATTGATCTGCTTCAATGATCATGTGGTTTTCTTCTTCATTAATTTTCAACCAGTTTTATATCCCTGGAATAAACTCCACTTGGTCACGGTATATAATGCTTTTTATATCTTGCTGAATTCTACTTACTAATAGATTAAGAAATTTTGTGTCTATATTTATGAGGGATACTGCTCTGTGGTATTTGCTTTTTGTGTTATTGGGCATTTTTAGTGTTTTTGTTTTGTTTTGTACTGTCTGGTTTTGGTATTAGGGAAATACTAGCTTCATAAATGAATTGCAAAGTTCCTCTCTTGTTTCAGGAAAAAAAAATGTTTAAAATTGAACTTAATCTTCCTTAAGCTCTGACCAGTGTTGCTAAGTGATTAGAGCATAGGTCTGTGCACTTGAGGGTTGCAGGTTCCATGCCCAGCACAGGTCAGGGTGTGTGAGGGAGGCAATCAATCACATCAATGTCTCTCTTTCCTCTCTCTCTTTCTGTCTTTCCCTCTCTCCCATTCCTTCCACTCTCTAAAAATCAATGAAAAAAATATCTTCACTCCTTGGGTGAGGATTCAAAAAAAAATCTTCCTCAAATGTCTGTTATAATTCTCCAGCAAAACCAACTTGTTTTTCTTGAAAGATTTATAAATTACGAATTCGATTTCCTTAATAGCTATAGGACTATTCATGTTATCTTTTTCATATTGGGTGAATTGTGCCAGTTTGTTATTCATTTAAGCTAAATTGTCAAATTTATATGGGTAGAGTGGTTTACAATATTCCTTCATTGACCTTTTAGTGTCTATAGAGTCTGTAGTAATATTCCCTGTTTCATTCCTGATATAGGCAATTTGTGTATTTCTCTCTTTTTTCAATTTCTGCTTAAGAACAGCAGGAGGTAATTGTATAATGATTTATAGAAGATATGTTTTGAGCAGCCAAAACAGGAAACATATGCTACTGTGTGCATGAGAGCAAAGAATTTTTTTACAAATAAATGTGCAGTATGCATTGCTTTTTAACCTACCAAAAGTCATTCTGCTTTCCAATTCTTACTTTACATCATTACTAATAATAGGTCTCATTAAATACATGCTGTGTCGGACATCCTACAATATACTTTTCATGCAAATACAACCACTGCAAAAGTGAATATTATTTACCACATTTTACAGATTGGGAAATTGAGACTTCTCAAAGGATACTCAGTAACTTTCAAAGACAGTTTTACAGTTTAGCCCTCTCAACACTTCAAAGCAATGCATACCCTTTCCATTGCACCATGCTGTATTTATTTTTCTCTACAATTACCCCAAATGTCTTCCTATATAATAAAAATAATGGCACCCCCTTTTTTTGGTTTGGTAAGTAAGAAAATTACAGTTTAAAAGATCATTTTATCCAAAGTACAGGGTGGGAAAAAGTAGTTTTACAGTTGTTCATATGGAAAATAATACAATAATTAATATGTAATGATATAAGAATAAACTCTCTTTCATGTATTCACAGCTGTAAACCTATGTTTGCCCACCCCTGTATATGTAAAAGCAATTGTGATGAGGGTTATCACCAAGAAGTAAATAAATAGTAGATAGAAAAAAGAGGTTAAGGTTCAAACCAGAAAGATGTGACAGTACAAATACTTATATGAAGTTTTAAGAATAAGTAAAGGGTGTCCCAAAATTCATGCAAGATTTGAATTTTGCGTGAGCATTAACAACAACAACAAAAAATAAAAGCCTTGCCGAAACCGGTTTGGCTCAGTGGATAGAGCGTCGGCCTGCAGACTGAAGGGTCCCAGGTTCGATTCCAGTCAAGGGCATCTACCTGGGTTGCGGGCACATCCCCAGTGGGAGATGTGCAGGAGGCAGCTGATTGATGTTTCTCTCTCATCGATGTTTCTAACCCTCTATCTCTCTCCCTTCCTCTCTGTAAAAAATCAATAAAATATATTAAAAAAATAAATAAATAAAAGCCTAATTTTACTTGGTTTATTGAATCAGATTCTAATATCTGTTGCCCTTTGATTTCAATCCCTTTAATTTGATAAGCATTACCAAGTACCAATTATGGCCCAGGAACAGGGAAAATGAAGACCAATGAGGACCACACCTTTGTGTATGTGCCAGCAAAGCCGTGGAGGCCATTTACCAGATGTGCTATTCCATACATAACCTTATACTGTATACTTTATGAATCAATAGAATATTTACAATATTTAATTATAATCCTGTGTTTTTTATCAAAATTACTTCTTGCGTGAATTTTGGGACACCCTTTACAATACATAGGACTTCCTTTGGAATAAAACACTATCAGTGTCGTGGAAATTTATGTCATACTAGAAGCCCAGTGCATGATATTCATGCGGCGGGGGGGGGGGGGGGGGTGTCCCTCAGCCTAGCTTGTGCCCAAATGGAGGGACATTCTATAAAGTAACTGACCTGTTATATTCAAATGCGTCATGGTTTTAAAGTCTAGAAAAGACGTGAGGAATTGTTCCAGTTCAAATGAGAAGAGAACTAAACACCCTGTATGG
>NW_005874184.1:0-17184 GCF_000147115.1 Myotis lucifugus | reverse complement strand
CCATTAAGCTTGAATTAAGGATATCCGGAAGATAAGAGTGATTGAGAATGCCCTGAACTTAAGCAACTCAGTTCTCGGTGTTTTATGTCGAGGGAATTCAGGACAAAGATAAAAGAGCCTAACACCAGCAAACACCAGAGTGCGCCCCACTGTCAGCTCATGATGGGAAGTGGGTTGGTTGAGTAGCAAGAAGGTTGAGAACCAGGAGGTGATCTGAGACTATACTATTGAACTGAGCAGGGCCTTCCCCATGGAGCTGCTGTGGTTGTCACCCTCCCACGTGGAAGGACCCCAGGCTGCTCCCAGGATGTCAGCTGGCACTGTGAGGGTCATAGCATCTCCTGAGAGGTCAGAGTCACCCAGTCCTGGCTTCACTTGGCACCCAGGCTACTACACTAGGGATCAAGGCTACTATGGGTGGGGCAGGGCTAATGCTGTTTAATGTCAGTGTTCACCTCTGCCCATGAATGTGAGTGTAGGAGAGGTCTCTGTGCTAAGAAAGGCTTAAAACCTGAATTTTCTGAAATACTTGCCTTAGTCCTTGGTTTTCACTGGGCTACTCTGTGTCTACAGAAACCAAATGACCCTCCTTACTTGTTCTCTGTGCTGTAGAGCGAACCAGACCCCGTGCTGAGGTGGATCTAAAGCTTCTCCCAGGGCCTGGGGTCTCCACATTCCTGGCCTTCAACCCCACAGGACACGTCTTTTCTCCCTATTGAGTCAGTTTTGCCATTTCCCTCCACTTTTGTCAAAGAAACAGGTTGCCTCACGTGCTGGGATGGGAAGTGGTCACTTTTAGAGGGACTGCCAGACCACCATGACCTTCCATGGGTCCCAATGGCCATACTGTGCTGTGGGGTCCACCCCCAGGCCTAGTCTATTGGGCCAGAGGTGGGCATCTGAGACAGGCAGATTCACTTCCACAGGAATTTTGACCTGATATCCAGCAAGTGTTTCTGATCTCTGTGTGACACATGACTCTGTGCTTGGGCAGCTGAGAGCCTGAAGCAGAAGAAGGTGGTGGGAGAAGGAGGAAGAGAGGCGAGGATGCACAGAGGCAGAAGCAGGGAGACCGCGAGCGCTGCTTGTGCACCCGCAGTCCTTGAGCCACCTCAGAACTCTTCATTCTTAGAAAAAATGCCTCCTTGGAATTTTCCCTTTTTGTTTGAAATGAAATACCTTTCTAAGCTCCCTGGCGGGTGGTATCTAGTTGTCACTTCTGAATTGAAGATTATTTGCTCCCTGTTGCATAACTGACATATTTCAGAAGCTGCCAGGACTTGGGGCTTTTTTTTTCCAGTAACAGGAAGAAGGTCTCAGCAGAGAGACTGAGCTGTGTGCTGTGGTTGCTCTTTTCCTTTTTTTTCTTTTTTTAAACCCATCAATAATCACTTTATTTAAATTATTTTCCATTTTTAAATTATAGGTGACATACTGTGTGATATTAACTTCAGGTGTACATCCCAGTGGATAGTCATTACATAACTTACTAAGTGATCATCCTGATCAATCTCGTCCCCATCTGACACCATGGTTATTACATGTGGCTTTTTGCTTTCAGACCTGCTGTCCTACATCTGAGGTGTGGCTGCTGAGTGTTGGGAAGAGGGGTGTGGCCTCCGGTCCCTGGGGAAAAAGGAGGGCTGCTTTCCTGTCTTGTTGCCTCTCCTATGAGCCTGTGTTTCATCCAGGTGTCCTTCCAATTTCTTAAGCACAAGTGTCATTAAAATCAACTGGTATACAGAGGCCTTTGGCCTAAAAGTTGACAGGCCAGAAATATAAGGTTTGGAATCAGATGACCTTTCACGTGACCAAGTTGTAGCACTGACACACCTGGGGCCTTGAGCAACCCAACCCCCCCTACCCTTTCTGTGGGATGAGGAGGAGGAACTGCCCAGCTGTCCCTGAGGCGGTGTGGGGGAAGAACCTCCTGGACTGAGGCCAGGGCAATGCTGGGTGTGAACCTGAGCGTGGCTAGACCCTCTGTGCCTGAGGTCTCAGCTGGAATGGGGATTGTGCAGGTGGGACCCCCTCCCATGAGCCAACAGGCAGTCACAATGACAGGGTAGAATGAGGTCCTGGTGTGCAGGGATGCGGAGGAGGCTACTCAACTGGGCCACACAGTCCTGCCAGGGAGGCAGATGACCTGCCAGGTCAGCCCACAGCGCTGTGCATCTTCCAGGGCTCAGGCTTGAAACAAGGAGCAGCCACAGGAACCGCCCAGCCCTGGGGCTCCAGTTGGCATTGGCCAAGGGGTCTGGGGCTCCGGGAGGTTCTGAGCAGGCATGTAATGTGGGTGCCAGGGATCTGAGCCCTGGACAGAATGAGCTCATCCCTGGAGTGAGGGTGAGGAGGGGAGAGAACGGAGAGCTAAGGCTTGAGCAGGTCACCATTAACTGGTCAAGAAGAGGAGGAGGGGCTAGCAAAAGAGGAAGATAAGGAACTGCCATAAGGGGACACCAAAGCAAGAGGAGGGAGTGACAGAGGAGGGAGTGAGAGAGGAGGGAGTGACAGAGGAGGGAGTGACTTGCTGGGTTGACAGTTTGAGGAGGCAGAGGGCTGAGAAGGAGCCTTTGGATTTTGGGGACTAATTTTATCCCTTACAACTGAGATTGCAAGCTGGCCCTTCTTCCTCTGACAGAGCAGGCAGTGAAGCCAGTTTCGTATTTTATTTTGAGAGAGGAGTTCCATGGGAGACCTTGGCTGGCCTCATCCCACGTCTCTGTGCAGAAGCCCGGCCACAGAGCCATCAGCTCTTCCTTGTCATGTCGGCAGCACAAGGGTCTGGGCCAGGCTCCTGCACCACGGCTGCCCCACCCACCCTGAGGGCTCAGAACTCGCAGATCACAAGGCGATTCACTCCACAGTTCTTGTCGTTCCACTTGCCGTTGGTGTACATCTCCACACAGCGCTCATTGCCTCCATCGTTGTTGGGCTCGCCAGGGGCCCAGTTGGAATAGACCAGGGGCTTCCCTCCTGGGTAGGTGAACCAGCCCTTTGTCTTGAAGTCAGTCATGCTCAGGAACACAGCACCCTTGTTCTCAACATCGAGCAGCAGTTGCAAGGCGTGGTTCTCAGCTGCAGAGCGTGGGGAGGGCAGCTGCCCCCCGGCCTGTGCACACACTTGCCGTGCTTCAAAAAAAGTTTTCAGAAAGCCTGCTGACTTGAAGACCTTCTGGCCAACATCTCGGCCACTGGGGAAGAGCTCCACTAGGAGGAGAGCACAGTCAGGTTGGGGGCTAGGGGCACCTTTATCTGATCTCACACTAGAGCTGAGACGTGCTCTTTCTATTGCACCCATGTTGCATGGCAGAATCGGTTTCCCAGTTACTGGGAGGACTGGGAAGCTTTGGCATCGTGCAGCCTCTGAGAGCTGGAAACAAGGAAGGTGCTCACTCTGATCTCACTGTGGACCCTGCATAACAGCAGGGCATGAGGCATTGACAGGGAGGTCTGTGCCGGGTGTGGATGTGGGAAAGAAGAGGAGAGGGTGGGCCATCTGAGGGCAGCGCTGTGCTAATCTCTGCACTGTGTGCGCCCAGTGCTGGTCTCTAGGTGTGCATGTGGGTGAGGCTGGAGAGCTGGGAGAGAGGACAAGGACAGCTGAGAGGTGTGCATGGGCGTCAGGGGCAGGAGAGAGTCAGTGCTGGAGAGAGGCCTGTCTGGGAGTCAGAGGGCCAGGTATTCAGCCCCGCCTTGGCCATGACTGTCCAGGTGGACAAGGGAAAGTCAGTTCCTTTTTCAGGGTTTCCAGTTCCTCATCTCTAAGATGGGAATACAATTTATAAAAGCATCACCTGTGTGACATTCAACATCACTTTTCAGTCCATCTCATTTTCCATCCCTTTAACTGTGTGTGTGTGTGTGTGTGTGTGTGTGCTTTAATAAATTTTTATTGGAAGGGAGAGGGAGAGAGAGATAGAAACATCAATAATGACAGAGAATCATTGATTGGCTGCCTCCTGCATACCCCCTACTGGGGATCAAGCCCATACCCCGGGCACATGCCCTGACCAGGAGTCAACCCATGATCTCCTTTTTCATAGGTCAATGCTCATCCACTGGGCCACGCTGGCCGGGCTCATTTTCCATCCCTTTGACTTCTGGGTTCTTGAATAGAAGCCTTCAGGGCTCCTGAGAGGGCTGTGCTCCAGCCCCAAAGGGCTGGTGAGGAGCCCAGGCTGCACCCTGATTCACTGTGACCCTTCCACAAGGGTTCAGGGGGCAGACTCTCCACAGGCTCAGGAGGGCACCCAGAGCAGCCCTGAACAGGAGTTCCTCTGCCATTCACTACATGCACCCAGGTGGGTCTGTGTGTGCATACATGAACATGGCCACGTGTCCATCTGAAGGCACATGGGAGCACTGAAGGTCCACCTGGTGTGTGTGTGAATATGCGTGTGTGCTTGTGGGTGTAGATGATGTGAGGTGAGTGATGGCATGTGTGTAATATACACATATGTGGAAGGACATCATGAATTCTCTTTTGCATCAGTGTGTATGTAAGGGAGTGAACACACGTGCATGTTTGTGGAGAGAGGGAACATACTAAATGATTGAAACCTCACCCTTGGTATGTGGGTACTCAGTGGCCTTAGGTAGGTAGGAGCCAACCCTATGTCTCACCCCTGTGTTACCTCCTCCTTCAGAAACTCCTTTGCATCAGTGATATTTGCTGAATGATTTGAGCTCAAAGCTGACATGGGGAAAGCGGGGAGGAGGGGGGGAAATTAGGGACTGAGGTGGAGATGCCCACAGGCACAGGCACTGGGCTGTGCTGCTGGAGCCTCTGACTCCTCAGCACCCAGGTTGGGGGAGAGTCTCCACCATGATCACCCAGGGAGCAGCGGGAGAGCCCAGCACTGGCAGAGCCCAGAGGCAGCCTGCCCCCTGCCGGACCCAGGGCCTGTCTCAGGTGAGACTCTCAATGGCCACATGCCAAGGTCAGACCCTCACAGCCTTGATCCCAAGCACAGCTTCCCAGCCCCAACTCTCAGGACAGTGTCAGGAGTCGCTGCTGCTGTGGGCTGGGCAGCAACATCTTGAGGGGTTTGCACACCTAGCCCCATAGAGATAAGAAATGCATCCTGGGTAGTGGGGTGTCCAGGGACCAGCACAGGTTAGCAGTAGGGAAGGTCTGAACTGCACTGGGCTTGGGGCATTGATCTGGGTCGGGTCACAGGTGACTGTGATATTGGGGGCTGGAGCCAGGTAGCCTTGACCATGCTGCTGCCAGCCCACTGAGCTGGTGTCAGGCCTACTCCCTGCTCCGTGTCCCTGGCATCTGCTTCCAGGTGCTTGAACATGTGGCTGCCCTGCTCTGCCCCACCCTATGCTTAGCCCCAGGTCCTGCCCCAGTCCCAGGTCCAGCCCATTGTCCAAACCCACTAGCATCCTAGAGCCCCCAATCCTAGACCCAGGCCTGCCTCATGCCCGGCCAACTCCAAACCCAAACACAGACCCTGCCTGGGGCCTGCCCTTGGTGACTGGCTCAGGTTCAGGTCCAGGTCCAGAACTCACCTTTCTTATACTGAAGGAAGGCTCTCTGAAGGTGTCCTACCTGCCACTGCAAGGCCTCCACCTGCCGCCTCAGAGCAGCGATTTCTGCAGGAGAGAGAGGCCCAGGGAAGACCAGTCCCTCACAGCCAGGGATCGGCTCAGAGTCCGGGTCCCAGGGGAAGGTGCTCAGTGACAGGCTTTCCTGGGGGAGGGTAAGGAGCTGGTCCCCAGGAAGCCCACAGCCACTGACACAGCTGGCTCCTCCTTCCCACTGGGTCCCTGAGGTTCTGTAGTGAGCACACTGTGCCCTGAACAGGTCTTGGCACCCGACTAACTCTGATCCAGATGACATTTCACAGCAAATTCTGAGAGTCTGGGATCACATTCCTGAAAGGGGGGTGGATTGCACGTCCCTCAAGTACTCCCCATCCCTGTGTTATTTGGTGCTCACAGCTCTCTCATGAACTGGGAAGAGAGCTGAGCTGTCCCAGTGATCAGATGGGAAGCTGCTCAGGCTGGCCCTCCCCTGAGTACAGGGTCTAAGCCAGAGCCTCAACTTCCTACCTTCAGCCAGACAGCCTTTCCCAGTTTCACACCCCGCCTCCCCTACAATGGGCTGACCACTGAGCAGTGGGCCTCCTCCCTCTGCAATCTAGTGGGGCACCCAGAGCTAAGGAAGGCGACCTTACCTGGAAGTCCACTCTCTCTCTTTGGTCCTCTCTCCCCAGGAGCACCTCTGTCCCCCATCAGTCCTCGGGAGCCCCTGGCGCCTGGAGGTCCCTGTGGGCCTGAACGTCCTACAGGCCCTGAGATCAGACAAGAAGAGGAGGGTGAGCTCGGCACACATTTTCCCGTATTTTCCCCCTCCCAGCCTATGGGCTGTGCTATTGTCCAGCAATACACCCTCCCAGTACAGTCTGTCCCATAGCCAGCCACACACCCTCTCTGTACAGTACTGTCCCATCACCCAGCACCCGGCCTTCCCAGGATGCGGACTGTCCCTGCTGCTCACACCGCACTCTCCCCAGTTACAGAGCTCAAGCCCAGTGAGGCACCTCCTTGCACAGACTCCCCAAGGCCCAGTGCTGCAGCTCTGAGCTGGCAGGGTGATGGGGGAGGGACAGGCCTCCGCAGCTTCAGGTGGACACAGGAGGACTGAAGGCCCGCCCCAGCTTTTCCCATCACTCACCTGCTGCCCCTGCACGCCCAGGGTCTCCACGCTCACCAGGGGCACCTTTCTCTCCTTTGGGACCTGGGGGGCCTCTTGTCCCTGCAGAGCCCTGCACCCCTGGGGCACCCACTTCTCCTGAGGAAGGAACAGATTGGGACAAAGGCTGCTGAGAGTGTGTGCAGCCGGGATCATTTCCTCGGCTCCACGTGGAGAAGGAGAACTGGGCGGCTGTGCACCCCACTGTCTGGTCCTCCAGATGTGGGGCTTGGGGGGCAGGGATCACAGCAAGCCCTGCCAGTGGGGATGGCCTGGCTTCCCTGGCATGCTGAGCATCTTTAGGTCACATCATGGGTTGCCACTGTCACTCCTCCCTCTCCCTTCAGACCTCCACACACCAACCTCCTACCTTTGGGCCCAGGCTCTCCTTTGGGGCCTGATTCTCCTTGGGGTCCTACATTCCCTGGCATTCCTGAGGGACCCTCTGGTCCAGCCGGCCCGGGCACACCTGGAGGTCCCGGAGGTCCTGGGAAAAGGACCAGCCAGTCAGTGCACTGAGTCTTCTCAGAAGGGGGAGAGCGTGAGAAGGTGAGAGCAGTCATAGAGGTCAGAGAACAGCATCATCCTACAGACGCCGCCCAGCAGTACTACAGCCTTCCATGCGTGAACCCAGCGCCACCCGCAGGGCACCCTCCTTCCTGCGATGGGTATGTGCATCCTCCAGCATGGCCTAGTGGCAGGCATTGCAGTCCACGCCCACTGCTCACCACGTGGCCCCGAGTCTCCCTTCGGTCCAGGTTCTCCAGCAGGACCGTTGTCTCCTTTGGGTCCAACTGGGCCAACAGGCCCAGACATCCCCATTGGCCATGTAGCTCCTGGTGAACCTGCAGCAGCAGAAGAAATGGGCATAAACCTGGCCCTGGGCCTAGGAGGAGCAGCACCTGCAGGTTAGCCCTGCATTCCTTCAGGTTCCGCAGGTGTAAACATTCCATCTCCACACTCGTCAGTCCAGTGGTGACCCAGGAGACGGGTGTGCACATCCCCATTTCACAGGCGAGGCAACAGGCCTGCCAGACCTGTTACGGGGACATGAAGCCAAGAACTGTCGTATTTCCATGCAGTGCACCCTCCATGCCCTGAGGCTGCAGGATTACAGCAGGGGATCTGCTAGCTTTTCTCCTGGATCATGGACTCCTTGCTTTCCCCTTCCTAGGACCAAACTTTATATCAGAAATGATCCCTGACATGAGTCACCAGGGAAATGCAAATCAAACCCACGAGATATTTTCTCACCCCTCCTAGAATGGCAACTATAAGAAACAAAAGATCACAAGTGTTGGTGAGGATGAGGAGAAGAAGAACCCTTGTGCACTGTTGGTGGGATTGTAAAATGGTGCAGCCACTGTGGAGACCAATATGGAGTTTCCTTAAGACATTAAAAATATAATTTCTTTAAAAAGTATGATCCAGCAATACCACTTCTGGGTTTTATCCAAAGGAAATAAAACACTAATTTGAAAAGATGTCTGTACCCTCAAGTTCATTCCAACATTTTTACAGTAGCCAACAGATGGAAACAACCGAACAGTGTCCACAATGGATGAATGAATAAAAATGTCACACACACACACACACACACACACACACACACACACACACACAGGAATATTATTCAGCCATAAAAAAAATCCTACCCTTTGCCTCAACATGAATGGATCTTGAAGAAATTATGCTAAGTGCCATAAGTCATACAAATTAGGACAGAGACAGTGTTATCTCACTTATATCTGGATTCTAAGAAACAAAACAAAGAATCTGAACTCATAAATGTGGCTATCAGATTATTGGTGGTTGCGTAAGATGGGAGCTGGGTGGTGGGCAAAACGGGTGAAGGTCAAAAGCTACAAATGTCCAGTTATAAAATATAAGCTCCCTTTCTTCCTCTCTGTAGTGCATTTAGGGAAATCCTTTAGATCAGGCCTGAGTGTGGGGCCACAGGGCCTCATCTTTGCCCACCTCTCATGTAGTAGAATTTAGTTAGATATTAACACACTGCACAGAAATCATTCAACCACAATGAACAATTATAAATGCCGCAGCTTGGTTCTAGAGGGCCCCGAAGACCAGGCATTTACCCACAATTTGCTCATTGTTGGGGTGAGAAGAATCAGAAGATCCTAGGGGAGGAATCCTGACAACTAGGGGAGGGGAATAACACCTCCGGGCTCAGGGCAGCCTGTCATTTGCCAACTGGTAACGAGGTGCTTTAGGTGGACTGAATGTCTAGGGGACTTCTTCCCAAGGAGGTGGGCTTCCATTTCCAGGGCTTCCACGGCAGAACATCCAGACTTGCTGAGTTGATTACAATTCCAGTGCCCACCCATGCCCACCAGGACAAGCCCACGGTCCCAGCTCTACCTGGATCCCCCTTCTCGCCTCGGGGGCCCTTTTTCCCATCTCGTCCATCATGACCAGGCAGGCTTTTCTCCACAGGGTTACACATCACCAGGGTGCAGTCATCAATCAAAGGTTTCTGGGAAAGGCTCTTCACCTCTGCTCCCCATGACCTTGAAGGCTGTGTGAGCAGGACCAGCATGGAGAGGAGAAGCAGGGCCTTCAGGGGTGGACAGAAAGAGAAAGAACGTATCTTCGTTCCAGAACATGGGCTATTACTTAACCCAGCGCCCGGAAGTCAGAGAGGCACTTTCCTACCACCTCACCCCTTCTGTGGGATCAGGAGCAGCAGGATTCCGAAAGCAATTTAGGACAAGGCGGCCATACAGTCTGGCCTGGGAGGGCATGAGTTACCCAGCTGAACTCTGACATGGTTATCAGCAACATCTACCTCTTCTCAGATGCCCCATTTTGTCCCTTCTAGTGACTTCCCTTTCACTGCCATTGGCACGGCTAGGATGTGAACTCCTCACTGATGCCACCTGTCACATCAGGAAGGACTCATGAAGTGCCTTTGGGCAGGACTGTTCCCTCTTTGAACCTCTGTCTCTCTGTCTGTATCGACAAGGTGGCCGGGCAAACTCATTTCCTGTCACTTGTAGCCTTGGATGGACCAGCACTGGTGGTTTCAGTGCTTGTCTGGAAAGAGCCAGAATGCTCAGTGACATCTGTCCTAACACAAGATGGGCACATGGCTACATGTTTGCCAAGTGGCCTGCCATTTCTGGACTAGATGCTGTCTCCATGAAGAAAGTTCCAGATGGAAACCAGAAAAAGTTCTCAGAATAGCCGGAGAGACCCTGGGACGCCTAGAGTGCTACCCCTACACCTGGGACGACTTGGGAGAGGGGCCTCGTGGAGGAGGGCATGTGAGGTGAGCTCCGTCAGGAAATGGTGGTTTCAGGTGGGGAAAAAACAGATGTTCAATAGGGTGTCCAGTGACATGTGAGAGGGACTCTACAGCTAAGTGAGGTCAGGGTGGGTGCAGGACCTGGTCACTCCCAATGATGGGCTTCTTTCCTCTTGAGAGAAACCGTAAAGTTAGGAGCCAGGAAAGCGCACACGGGAGTGGCAGAGGCTGGGAACAAGCCTGAGGGACAGAGCAAAGGAGAAGGGATCGCCAGGCAGCCTGAGGGGGAGGCAGTGGAGGGCCTTCCTGGCCACAGAAGTGCTTTCTTCTCCACCTGCTGGTGGTTCTGGGCTGCGGAGGACCCTGTTGGCACCAGTTCTTTCTCATTCTGAGTTTACCACTTCCTCGGGCACCATGGGAGTCTCTAAACACCAGGCAAGCTCACAGGCCAGCAGCGTGGCACTTGCTGGGGCAGAGGCTCTGCCACGAGCAACAAAGGCTCCAGCCAGAGCCAGGGCATTGCCCCCTGGTGTGCAGCTGCCACATCAAGGGCCCTGTGCCCACATCTGGGGGAGAATGAAAAGCCACAGGCATTCTGCCCAACAGCTCAAGATGGCACAGAAGGCACCACAGGTCATTGTAGGAGAAAGGGCCCTGGGCAGGAGCCCCCTCACAGGGTTGCAGACCTAGGACTGGGATGAGGCCTCTTCGCTGGGCCTATAGTGGTATTGGGCAGAGCCACATCCCCTTAAACCACATAGTGTTCACTTTATGCCTCAATGTCAGACTAAAATATTATTGAAAAATGACTCCTCTAAAAATTGATTGGAAATCAGTAAACTCGTCCAGTAAGTGTATTTTTAAAACAAACATTTGAAGCTAAGAGAAAACCATGTTTATCCATGTAAAATGGGCAGTTTATCCATGTAAAATGGGCAAAGGATCAACTTTGACCCGGGCCTGGGAATGCCAGGGCTGTTTCTCCTCATCCAACTTCCTTTCTGAAGAAATCAGGGGTGGAGAGAGCCAAGCGAGAAGTTGAAATTTCATGCCCACCTGAGGCTTCCTGACAGTGGCATCTGGGGTCCGGGTGGGTGTCATATCCCACTCACCCACCCTCCCCCAGCCCAGAAGGCTAATCTCCCACTGAGTAAAGGAAGCAGAGTGAGGGGCCAAAGAATGGTCCTTCTTCCCCCACTATGCTGCCCTCTCATACCCACACCCACACCCACACCTTCGAGAGCAGAAGAGCTACATAGACCCTGTCTTCCTCAACACCAGTACATTAGAGCACCCCAAATGGACCTGGGACATTCACTGGACACAGAGAAAACAAAAAGAGAGGCTGGCACAGACACTCACCATTGCGTCCTCCAGTGCCCAGGCGATGAGCGCTTCCTTGGCTCACAGGCTCGGGCTATTTATGCTGCCCTGCAATCTGAGCCACCTGGTGTTGGTCTTTTAAGAACTTCTTTGGACAATTTTCTTCCTTGTTGACTCACTCACATTCACCCCATCTGGGTTCTGGAAACTTTCCCAACACTAAACACATGTCACCTTAGAGTTTACAGAGCACCCTCAGTGCATGACCTCATCTGTATCTCACTGAGCTCTGTGAGTTCAGCGGCATCATCAATGTCTGGATTTTACAGATTTCCACGAATATGAGTTCCTGAGAAGACCAAAGGCAGGGATGCAGACTGAGGAGCAGATGAGGAAGCAAGTTCACAATAACCTACAACTATTGTAAAAGCATATGCATTTGTATATTTCAACAGCAGGGCTTGCTATGCCAACTTCTCTTTGTCCTTCACCTCAACATTACTACCCAGATAGTGGGAAAGAGCTGGGAGCTTCTTGGCATTTCTGGGCAGGGGTGGAGGAGCTAGAGGGGTTGCAGAGGCTGCAGCATTCTGTGAGGACAGTGGCAGGGGAGCTGCCACCTGCAGAGGTCACTCCTTACCTTCCTGGTCTAGATGTTGGAGAGCCCCTCACTTGCTTTTTATGGGATGGATGTCCTTACATCCTTGCCGTCATCTCTCCACTTCCTTAGCTGGTGTTTCCTCTGTGTATTGCTCTAGGAAGCAGTTTGGACCCCTGAGACCCTGATACTCTATTGCGGGCATCCCCCAGGAAACTCTCACTTCCAGTGGCCATGGGGCAGCTGCCTGCCCTACTGCTGTTGCTGTCATCTCTGCTTCCGTCTAGATCCCTGTGACTTCACCTCTTGCATCAAGCCTTTGCCTAGGTCAGTGATGGTGAACCTATGACACGCATGTCAGAGGTGACACGCGTACTCATTTTTTTGGTTGATTTTTCTTTGTTAAATGGCATTTAAATATATAAAATAAATATCAAAAATATAAATCTTTGTTTTACTATGGTTGCAAATTTAAAAAAATTTCTATATGTGACACAGCACCAGAGTTAAGTTAGGGTTTTTCAAAATGCTGACACGTGGAGCTCAAAAGGTTCTCCATCCCTGGCCTAGGTCCACACACCAGCTGCCTATGCCTGCAATGCTCTCCTTTGGCCACTCCATTGGTGGTGCCAATTGCTCCTGGGTGTTGTTGCTGCTGTGGCATCTCCTTGTGTGTTGTAGAGGCTATAATGCCAGTTTCCTCAGCTGGTACGAGAGGGTTTTGTTTCCCATAATGCAATTTTTTGAAGGAGGATCTCATAGTAGAGCCACTTGTGCCCCAAATGATAAAATTCTTTCATTATTAACATCCTCATTTTAAGATGTTCATGTGCCTCCCAGAGATCTGGATCAGCCTGCAGGCTGAACTGAACCATTGCTCCCCAATCCCCACAGAGCCTTCCTGACAAGTCGTATCCTCATAGCTAGACAAACTCCTATTTACGGTGACTTTTATTTCAGAAGCTCTATATGTTTTCTCTGTTTGCAACTTAGCTTCTATTAACTGCTACCTCTTAGCCTATTAAGTACTCCATCTCAATGCCATGGGATCCTGCTGTAACATAAACTATAGAGTTTCCTTTGTCTAACTCCACATTACAACCGACTCTAATTTTATTTATGACCCAACCCAGACACCCCTGTTACAATGATAACCTTTGCCTTCTTCAGTTACACCAACAGAGGTGAGAAGAGTCAGATCTCAAATGACGATGACAATGGCTTTCATGCAGATGACCACTGAACCTCCCTGTGTGAAAGATGAGGTCTAGGAAGATCACAGGGTTTCTTAGGTGTCTGGGCACTGAGGCTATGCTGCAGCCTCAGCATTACCTGCAGCCCCTCATGGACTTCAGTAGCTGTACTTTTGTCAGAGCTGAGCTGCAGCCTTGATGTTTGGTTTCCCACATGCTTGCCCACATCATTGCTGAAACTGCAGCTCAGCAGACCTGTTACCTTTCTTATCAGTGCTAGACTGTAGGGCAGTGGTTCTCAACCTTCTGGCCCATTAAATACAGTTCCTCATGTTGTGACCCAACCATAAAATTATTTTCGTTGCTACTTCATAACTGTAATGTTGCTACTGTTATGAATCGTAACGTAAATATCTGATATGCAGGATGGTCTTAGGCGACCCCTGTGAAAGGGTCATTCGACCACCGAAGGGATTGCGACCCACAGATTGAGAACCACTTCTGTAGGGCAAGCTTGTCAAACTCATGGCCTGCAGGCTGCAGGCCTCTTTTAATAGGTAAACCAGGTATGTAACATGTCAGCCATGAGTTTGACATGCTTGCTATAGGGCAGCAACTGTCAAACAGTGCACTGCAAGAACTTTTAAAACATGCAATACCTGACTATTGAGTCAGGGGCACTGACCTCTTTTCGTCCGTTTGTCAAATAAGCAAATGAGAGTAGCTGGGATTCCAGGATAACTGCAGAGTAGCTGGAAGCTGTGTCGCTTGCTTCCAGAGTCAGACCGGATTTACAGCTAAATTACAGAGCAATCCACTTGAAAAACAAACTAAACTACAGCTGAGCTGAAATAGTAGAACCAAGGAGCACAGGAAAAGCCAGGTAGAGACTGGTAAGAGGGGTGGAGAAGCGGAAAGGGAGATCCCCCTCATGCGGGGACAGCTGAGAAGCCTCAGGGACAGCACAGCTGCAAAACTCCCTCCCCCCTAGGAATGTGGGGTCTCAAGCCCACGCAGGGATCCCCAACCCAGAGCAACAGAGACAGGAGTGGAGCCCATGTACAGCAGGTGGTGGGAATCAGTGGGGATCCTGTCCCCCTGGGAGACTCCGACCGACCAGCCTAGGGAAGGAGCGCTCCCATTGCTGCAGCACCAGCCTGGAGTTGGCTCTGGACTCGGCCATACTTGGGTTTCACACCCAGCAGTGACTTTGAGGGGCCCTCTGTTCTCTGGAAAGGCTTTAAGGAAAGACCCTGTCCATGACTAAACTGTGTGGGCTGGTGGTGAGGAACGGTCTCTCCCACCTCACGCACAGAGCTGGCACCCCTTCCCCCACCTGTTGAGCTCCTAGGCCTGCCCTGTCCTGTTGGGTGCAGAGGCACAGGGAACTAGCTCAGGACCGGGACTTTTCAGCCCATGCTGCTGGTTAAGATGGTGCAGGAGAGCTGAAATGTCAGCCTGTCCAGCTGGGTTAGGAGTTGAAGGTAGCTGAGAATTTCAGCCCTGCCCTGCTGAGACAGATGCATGGAGAAACCTGAGTGCTGTGCAAGGCTGATTTTCACTCCTCCTTTTTGGCCTGGCGGTGCAAAGGCTCCAGGGAGCTGCACAGAGCTGGGATTTTTGGATTGTGTCTCCCTAGGAGGCTTCTGTCTGGGAGCCAAACAAGAGCGAGGGCTGGTCTCTGAGGCTGCTTTGCAGGGAAGCAAATCTGAGCTCCCCTAATGACCCAGGACGAAGGAGTGCCTGCCCTGTCTCCTACAGGTTGCCAGCATCATCACCAATGGGAGACTGGATCAGCCCTGCCAAGTCCCAAATATGCCCAATGGATACAATTCTGTGGGGAGAGAGTGGCTCAGAGGGGAGGATATTCAAAGTGTGAGACCCTCAGAGGCTATTGCCTGGACCAGGAAGAAATGCTTAGCCCATCCCTGCAGGCTGGGCCAGTATCATCCTCAATGGGAGACTCCTTTGATCTGTACCCCTTAGCCAAGGGTGGCTGAACTTGCTCTAGAAGAGGAGACAGCTGGCTACACCCAACCTGAACCTACAGCAGGCGCTTGTAGGGGGAACTAGAGTTGGAGACTCTGGCAGAAACTGAGGGGTTTGGCTTTGAAACAGGTACTAATTTCCCCTCATTGATGCAAACTTTGAGGGGGGGTGTCAGAAGAGCTGACAGTTGGAGACAGATCTGTCAGCAGCTCTAAGCTGGGAGAAGCTGAACTTTTTACACAAATCGGCCCCTCCCACACACATGCAGGTCTAGCTCACAAAGACACAAATGGTGACTGAAGTTACTAGTACACGTTACCCAGACATTTCACAGATATGTTATCTTAGATGCAAAAAACAAATGGGCTTAGTAAAGATCTAAGTTGATCTTTGTCAGGCCTAGGACATGACCACCCACTATAACCTATTTTTCAGTTAAAGTTTAATTTCAGACCATCCTTTGTGGTTACTCTAGGTCTCTGATTTTGCAGGCCTTCCCTGAGCTTGTCAGTTAGCATGTAGCCCCTTTGTCCACCTCATACAAGGAAACAAACACAAAGAGACAGCCAAAATGAGGAGACAAGGAAACAGAATCCAAATGAATAAAAGGAGGAGTCTCCAGAAAAAAATAGCTAAATGAAATGTATGCAAGCAATTTATCAGATATAGAGTTCAAAGCAATGGTTATAAGGATGCTCAGGAACTTAATAAGAACTACAGCAGCATGAAAAAAAAAGACCATAGAACTTAAGCGGGGGGGGGGGGCAGTGGAGGTGGGGAAACAGAAATGAAGAATGATATCAAGAATACACTGGAAGGAATGAAAAGTAGGTTCGATAAAGCAGAGGATCGAATCAGTGATTTGGAAGACAAGGTAGAAAGAAATACCCCATAAGAGCAGCAAAAAGAAAGAAGAATTAAAAAGCATGAGGACAGCTTAAGGGAACTCTGGGACAACATGAAAGGTAACAACATCCACATCATAGAGCAGTGATGGCGAACCTATGACACAGGTGTCAGAGGTGACACACGAACTTATTTTGGGTGACACGCATCGACAGAGACAAAAAATTGCATAATTCAAATATTTGTCTCTCGCAACAGCCAGAGTTGGGCATCACTCGAGTAATATTATTACTCACGTTACTCATGATCAATAATGCAATTCTAAAACCGGATGTAAACATGTACATCGGTGTTGGGTAGCAAAGATACATAGTGAAAACATCCAAGATACATTGTTCCAATATTGACATTAATATAAAAAGGTTAAGAATGGCACTATAAAGAGATTAATCTTTACTCATGACATTTTATTTTTACAAGAGTGACAAAATGCCCAATTCTGGAAACGGCCTCGTTTTTGTCAACATGTGCCTCGGGTAAGCTTCCTGTGTGTTCGGGTGCATTCGGCAAACGGATGCACTTGATCACCATGTTCGTTAGGAGACAGTAGTGGGAGGGTTAGAGGAAAAAGATATACAGTGCCATAGTGCTCAACGAGACATTCTGCATGTCGGATAATTGATTACAGCACCATATATTTGTTGGTTATGCATACTATCTTTGAATTGTTTTGCACCAGGAGTCAGTGCAACAACACTGAAAAAAGTTAATAGGTAAGAAACCTACCAACCTTTTATAAAAAAAAAAAAAAAAAATCGCCGTGATTTATATTTAGTTACTTTTGCAACCTTGGGATGGAGAATCAAAAAAATAAAAAAGCAAGATTGAATGATAAAGGAAGTGGAAGTAGCAGTAGCTGACCCTTTCAAGACATATGGACCGAGATGTACGGGATTGTCGACAGAAACAACAGATCATTGTGCATACTGTGTAATGAAACGGTAGTAAGCAGAACATGGAATATAAAGAGACATTTTGAAACTAATCATTGTCAGCTCTTGAAAAAAAGTATCAATGAAAGGAAGGAATACATTTCTAGGCAGTACACCTCTATAAAAGTCAATCAAAGTCCATCATTAAATTTGTAAGATGCTCTACAAATTTAACATCAGCAAGTTACTGTATTGCTCACTCCATAGCTCAGCATGGAAAAGCCCTCAGTGATGGAGAATTTATTAAGGAAACATTTCTAAGATGTGCACGA
>NW_005874183.1:12292-18163 GCF_000147115.1 Myotis lucifugus | reverse complement strand
CCCCGACTGCAGGAGGGAGAGGACGCCCTGCTCCTGACCGTGTGTCCAGCTCTGCTCTCACCACCTTCCTCTGAGCTGGGTGACCCTCTTCAGCCCCTGCCAAGATCTGAGTTGCCTGGGTCCCTCACGTTCAAAGTGGCCCCATCTGCATGTGTCCTGCACAGTGAGGTGGCTTCACCCAAGCACCAGAACAGGGGGTTGCACTTCTCCCCAACCTCCTCTTCTTCATCCCCTCCATCTGATTCCCAGCGGCCTCTCACCGATGCCGTCTCCTCCTTCTTTGCTGTGAGCTAATACCTTGCATTTGTCTGCTGCTGTGCTGTCGCTGAGGCTGGGTCTAGGAGGATGGGCAGGTCGCCCTAGCTGTTCACCTGCCCTGTGTCACTGGACGGCCACTTGGTTCCCGTTCCACCAGCTTTATGGTACCAGCTGCCTAGTTTGCCTCACTCTGCCCTGTGGCTTCCTGGGACACCCCCACCTGTATGTTCCTCCTGGCAAACTTGGGGGTCACTTTGAATGTTCCAGACTTGCCTGCAGTTCACATTCTATGGGGATTTTGAAAGAGTTGATATTGGATGACACCGTCTCCTGTTAACAACATTGAATGACATTTGATTTCGTGTGAGTGCCCTCCTCAAGGAAGTTTTGTGGTTGTCACGGACTCTAGATTAGGAATGTGTGGACCTGGTCATGAATGGAGTCTCTACCATATGGCATCGCATTAGCTATGCCTGGGGTTAAAGATGAGTTTCTCCTTCTTTCTCTCCTGATTTGTGTGTAAAACATTTGTCTTCCATCTAGACACCTTGGGAAACTTAATCTTAGCACCTTTTCAGTTGAGGCTTTTGGCTCTTCTGGGAAGAAGATCGTATTATCTGCCAATGATAGTCATGACATTTCCCCCCAGACCCTCAAACCTCTTGTTTCTGTTTGGGGCAGATCTGCTCCTAATGCCCAAATGCCGTCTTTTCCCAGGTCTGGCCCAGCTGGTTATCACCCAGCCTGGTGCCGGGGGACGGGAAGCCTGGGTCCAGCATCAGGCTGGCCGTTGGGGCCTGTGACCTCTCGCTGACACCTCTGTGACTTGCCTTCCTGTCATCTGGGCTGAAACCAGCCCCAAACCCACATCCACTGTTGAGGTGGGTAAAGGTGGGGGTTCTGTCCAGACCAGAGGCAGGGAGGGAGGAAGCCCCCTTATCACCCAGAGGTCTCCCCGCTGGGCCTGTGGGACTCGCTGGGTCTGGGAGTCCCACCCCTTCCCTCCTGGGTGCTCACTCCCCCCTCCACAGGGCCCCCAGCCATGTTGGATCCTGGTTGTTTCCTGTCAAGATCCCCAGTGTCCCCTGAGGATTCTGGGTGCCCCCGGAGACACCAACATCTCAGCAAGGATGACAGGGACTCTGGCCCAGGAGGGAATGATGGGTTTCTAGAGGCCTGAGCTCATCTAAGTGCTGCAAAGCATCCCTTGGTGGTCTCCTCACTGGGCTCACGGGGCACAGAGGACCGGGCAGTGGTTCAGGAGTGTGGGAACCCCTCTTCCTTCTCCTCTCAAACCACTGTCTGGTCCTGTCCCATGCTTGGTGGAGAATGATTCTCAGAATGTCAAAGGGCGGGAAAGCCTGTCCCTGGCGGGTGGCCAGCCTCTGCCTGGGATTGAACTTGGGGTACAGAGCTCCTCCATTCAGAAAGCAGGGAGTGTGAGAGGGGGGTTGGCTCCCAGCGCTGTGGGGGTGCAGGCGTGTGCAGGAGGTGAGGAGAGGTGAGGAGAACTAGCACTAAATTGGCACCTCTCACACCCTTTCCTGTGCATTTTGACAAAGCTTGATCAAGCATAGGATGTATGAGGACAGCTGAGCAGATGACTGAGTGTCCTGGGGTGGCCATAAGAAACGCCACAGACCCGGACCTTTAAATGAAACTTTATTCTGTCACAGTGTTGGAGGCTGGAAGTCTATATACAAGGTGTCAGCAGGTCCCACAACCTGCAAAGACTCCAGGGAAGCTGCCTCCCCCATCCCATGGTGTCGCTGGCAAACTCTGTCTGAAGGTCCAGCGAGTCTGTCCTTTTTGGGGGACACTGTGAGCCTCAAAAGAAGGAGGGCAGGGGCGCACAGGGCCTGCTTCTCTCCTCCCCCCTCTCATCCCACTATTGGCTCAGGTGCCAGCCCCCATTCCATCCATGCCCCTGCTCTGTGTTGTTTCAGAGCATCTGATTATTTATCATTTATTTAGTTCCTCACCGAGGATATGCTTATGGATTTTAGCGAGACGAAGGGAGAGAGAAGTGAGAAACATCGGTCATTTGTCTCTTGTAATTGTCCCGATCAAGGGAATCAACCCTCATGCTAGGTATGTGGTCTGATTGGAAATTGAACTTGAGACCCTTCAGTGTACAGGCCGAAGCAAAGCATCTCATTTCTTTCTTTTTCATGTGCAAACTGTCATCTTACCACTGACATGTCTCCAGACCAATATTTTTATTATTTTTATTTTTGATAATCCTCACCCAAGGATATTTTTCCATTGATTTTTAGAGAGAGTGGAAGGGAGAGGGAGAGACAGAGAGAAACATCAATGTGAGAGAGAACCCTGACCAGGGCTGGGGAACCTGCAACCAAGGTATCTGCCCTTGACCAGAATCGAACCTGGGACCCTTCCGTCCACAGGCTGATGCTCTATCCACTGAGCCAAACCAGCTAGGGCTCCAGCACCAATACGGAGTGTCTTCTCAGAGAGGAAACACCATGTTTCTTATCTGATAGCTGGTCTGCTGGTCACCACTGGTCCCACTGAAGAGATAAGCCCCGCCGCCTCCCATGCCCCACCCCAAAGGAAGGTGGCTTCCCCTTGGGCCTGTCTGGGCAGGAGGATAAAGGGGCTCAGAGGGCCCAGGACAGAGGCAGACAGACCTGGCATGGTGAGGACGCTGCTCAAAGCCCCATCTTCTCCCTTCCCAGGCTGTGTCCCCGCCCAACATCTCCTCACTGGCTCTCCTCCCTGCCCTCTCCCCCTGCAGATGCTGTGGCTGCTGGTCCTGACTCTCCCCTGTCTGGGGGGCTCTGTACCTGTGACCTCAGGTGGGTCCTAACCCCCAAGGCTGGCTTTTCTCCAAACCCCTGTCTCTGACCTCTCAGAGGCCGCCCCTGGGATGGGTGGCGATCCCCCTCTGAGGGTGGCTCTGGGAGGGACTGAGGATGGGGCCATGCTGAGTGCCGGGGGGCGGTGCCTGGGTCCCTGATGGCTCCTCCTCTGCTTCCCCAGATCCCGGCCCAGGGACTGAGCTGGTGGGCATCGTGGGGGGACATGATGCTGCCGATGGGAAGTGGCCGTGGCAGGTGGGCCTGTGGTTCTGGAATCAAACAAGTTCCCAGTGGAATCTCACTTGTGGGGGCTCCCTCATCCACCCCCAGTGGGTGCTGACCGCTGCCCACTGCATTCCAGGGTAAGTCCCTACTCTGCCAGCACCCGGGGGGGTGGTGGACAATGTCGGGAGGCATGTGATGTGTGTTGGGGGCAGATGCTGGGCTGAGTGGCTGCAGACCCCCCACCAGGATTCAGCTTCCTGGCGCTCCCCTTGCCCACCACAGAGGGGAGGTCTCTGGGCCCTGAGGGGCTGGCCCACTCCCTTCCACAGCCTCTCAGAAGCCTTTGTCCTTCTGTCCCCAGGAGAAACCCAGAGACTGGGCACATTAAGGTCCAACTAGGACAATTGAGACGTTCATACAATGACAGTGTGAAGGTGGCTAGGATCATCCGCCACCCCAAGTACAGCCTTGAAAAGGGAGTATTAGGTGGGGCAGACGTGGCACTTCTCAAACTGGAGGCCCCTGTGCGACCATCTAACCTCGTCAGGTGGATCCGCCTCCCGCCAGCCTCCTCCGCACTCCTCCCAGGCACACGGTGCTGGGTGACTGGCTGGGGCGACACTGCTTCAGGAGGTGAGAACCAGGTGACACGTGGGAGTGGGAGGAGGAGACTGAGGGCGATGCAGGGGGCGGGCCGGGCTTTACAGAGGAGGCTCAGCTGGGGTCTGAGCTGGGCTCCCTCCGGGGTCTCCCTTGGGTGTAGGAGGCAGACAGCTCGAGAGGAGTCTGTTAAGGAGCAGAGACCCCGAATAAGAGTGAGGCATTTCAATGGGCATCTTTTTAAAATAAATATCATCCAGGGATATTTTTTCTATTGATTTTTAGAGAGAGTGGAAGGGAGAGCGATAGGAAACATCGATGTGAGAAGTATATCTATTAGTTGTCTTTCCGGCCCGGGCTGGGGATTGAACCTGCAACCCAGGTACTTGCCCTTGACCAACAATCAAACCTGGGACCCTTACGGCCAGTGCACTCATCACTGGAAACACTGGCCAGGATGCCATGGGCATTTCTCTCCCTCACTCTGCACAAGGCCATGTCATCCCTTCCGGGGGTCCCCGTTCTCCCTGAGTCTCCATAGTGGGATGGAGAACGAGGAGAGAGAACTTCAGTGACGAGCTCCAGGATTCACGATTAAATGGACAAAGTCAAATTTGACAGTAGGGCCGCTCACTCTGCCTTTCTTGGGGGAAAGCACTTACTCTGGTTTTTCCCAATAAAAATTATTTGTGGATAAAAATATATTTCCCTGTTTCTTTTTGGAGCTTGGTGCCCACAGTGTCAGCCTAGAGATTATCAGCCCATTGGCCTCGAGTGAACCCAGACAGTTGGGGTCTTGGGTGACTCCATGGGTCCCCCTGGGGGCACTGAGGCTCAGCGTGTGGTTCTAGAACACGCGGCCTGTGACTGTCCGCCCCTTCAGGACCACAGGCTCACTGGGCTTCTTCTCATAGATCCGCTGCCGCCCAAAACTCTGCAGGAAGTGAAGGTCCCCATTGTGGCGGATGAGATCTGTCGGCAGCAATACCTCATGAAGGGCAATGTTATCACGGACGACATGCTGTGTGCCGGGAGCTGGGGCCGGGACTCCTGCCAGGTGAGACCCCCAGACTGTGGCCTCCGTCCATTGCTCCTGCCTGCAGGGGCCCTGAGTACTGACCCCCTGTCTCCTCTTCCCACAGGGTGACTCTGGGGGCCCCTTGGTCTGTAAATGGAGGGGTACCTGGGTCCAGGTAGGCGTGGTGAGCTGGGGAAATGGCTGCGGTCTTCCCAACTTTCCTGGAGTCTATGCCCGGGTGACATCCTTCTTGCCTTGGATCCGCCGTCATATTCGTTCCTGCCCATGAGATGAAGACAGGCCCTCCAGGGTGTCTGGGGGACCCTCCCTGCTCCCTCCCAGTGCCAGCTCTTCATTGCACCTAGCGCCCCTCCTCCATCCCTCCCCCGCCCCCACCTGCTCTGAGATCCTCCTGCCTCAGCACCTCCATCAGCCTGTCTCCCCTGACAGGCAAAAGGGAGAGGCGGGATGTGCTCTGAAGTCGGCCGGGCACTGCAGGACTCCTGCCTCCTCCCCACCCTCTGTAGCTCATTAAACTGCATGAAAAACTGCTCTGGACTCAGTGCACTTACCTGTGGGCGTGGCCACGGCGGCCAGTGGGTGGTCGGTGCTGCTGGGGGAGCCCAGGTTCTGGGAGGGGGACCAGGTGGGATGGGCAGCTATGGCTGCAGCTGGAAGAGGGCGACCTGGCGGCTCTCCTGGCTAGGGTGGAGGTGAGTCTGCTGCCCAGGGCTGGAGGCCACAGCCCGGAGGGCCGCCCCAGAGGGTGCAGACCGTCCCTGTTCCTCCTTCAGTGGCAGTCAGTGTGTCATGGAGGCTTTAATGACCTGGACGTGGCCGCATGCAAACAGGAGGTGCTGTGTTTCCATGGTCACCTCTGCTCCCTCTGACCCGGGGTGGGGGGGTGGGGGTCGCGCCGAACCCCCATTTTCCAATGTGATCAACTCC
>NW_005874183.1:8172-12102 GCF_000147115.1 Myotis lucifugus | reverse complement strand
CCTCCCTAGGCCGCTGGCAGAGAGGCGCCCCTGCTGGAGAGGCACCGCGGTGCACAGTCCTCTCAGGCCCCGGCAGAGCCCCTCCCATCTCCCTGGGGGTGGGAGGGGCTCCCCAGTGGACAGAGGAGCTTCAGTTTCAAATCCAGGGAGTGAGAAGGGGCTGTGGAGCCCCTCCCTACCAGAGTAGGACTTTAGGGGCATGGCTGGTGCCCGGCTGGGGTGGGTCCTGCACCTGCAGGTTGGGGCCAGGACCCAGGAGGGCCTGTGGAGCCAGAGGCGGCTTGTACTGTGGGTGAGGGCGCTCCATACCCTGCAGCGACAGGCTGGTCCCCAGTCTGATTCTACAATGGGGTGGTGGCCTTCCAGACCTTTCAGTGCCAGGACCCCTGCCCCCGGAGGCCAGGGTGGAACAGCCCTCCTCTCTCACTGTGACCCGGTCCTTAGGGGAGGCCTGGACTCCGAGTTAGGGAGAGTGGAAGCTGCAGGGCGGGCAGATCAGGAGCTGCGTCCCCCATGTGCCCGGGACTGAAGTCTGGGTTCCTGGCAGCCAGGAGCTCTCCAGGAAAGCCTTTTCCTGGGAAAATGAGGCCTGAGACTCAGCTGGAAGGCACCACCATGCAGATGGCCCCCCTTGGGGATCTGCTCTGCCCAGGGAGGGAGGAGGGGGTGACACAGCACAGCCTGGCCCTGTGCCCTTGCCCTTGGGTTCCAGGCACAGGTTCTGCCTATGTGACTGCCTGTCCACGGGGCCCTGTGGGTGGGTGGCTGCCAGGTGGTCCAACACACATCCAGGTCCCCTGTGCCCCCCAGGAGGGTGTGGGCTGCCTGCCTTGCCATTGGGCTCTGGGGACTGTTAGTCTTTGAAGGGCTTTCCTCCCTGGGTGAGGGTGTAGTCAGACCTTCAGTGTTTCTATGAGTAAAATTGAGGGTCTGAGTGACTCAGAGGCCAGCGCTCCCAGGGGAGGGAGAAGGACCTAGAACTTGGAGTTGGAGGGAAGGTTGGAGTGAGACACGCCTGGGCCTGGGGCTGTGCCTGCAGGCATGGACACGAGGTGGCCCCCGCAGGACTCTCTCTCCGGAGGATGGGCTCAGGGCCGCTGCCCTCCCCTCCCCCATTTGCCTGGAATCACAGCCTGAGCACCTCCCATCCTGGGCTCAGCAGGAATCAAGGTGGGCGGACCCAGATGCCTGGGCTGGAGATGGACAGGAGGGCATGTTGCCTGTGGTCTCTGAAATCTTTTCTAACTGAGCCTGGGCCTTCAGAGGTCGGTGACACTGAAGCAGCAGGGCTTTGTCCCCAATAGAGACCCCTGCAGGCCAGGTCAGTGCCCATGGGGACCCTAGGGAGGGCCCACACAGGGGTCCTCAAACTACGGCCCACAGGCCACATGCAAATACAAATATTATATTTGTTCCCATTTTGTTTTTTTACTTCAAAATAAGATATGTGCAGTGTGCATAGGAATTTGTTCACAGTTTTTTTTAAAAAACTATAGTCCGGCCCTCCAACGGTCTGAGGGACAGTGAACTGGCCCCCTGCTTAAAAAGTTTGAGGACGCCTGGCCCACACTCATTGGCTTCTTCTTGTCTGAAGTGACAAGAGACACCTTCAGGGCTTGGAATGGAGACTCCATGCAGGGCCATGCCCTTCCAGGTGGACATCACACCTCAGTCACCACCAGGCTCTCCCCCTGTGTGGTGTCCTGGGGTCGCATTGACAGCCCCCGACTGGGGAGTGTGTGCTTAAAACAACACAAATGCATCCTCTTACTGGCTAGAGGCCAAAAGCCCACAATCAAGTTGTTCTGGGGCCACAGCTACTCCCAGGCTCCTGCCTCCTGCAGCTGCTGGTGGTGCTGGGACCCTTGGTTGAGGAGGAACCCCTGGACCCCCACCCCATCCTCCCCACCCTTCTGTGCTCTCCGCATCCTCACCTCTTCCTACAAGGAACCATCATTGGATTAAGGGCCTCCCCCCCTCCACTCTGACCCCATCTGAACTAGTTGCATCTGCACTTATTTCTAAAGCAGGTCAGGTTCTGCGGGACCGCACTGGTTCACACTGACTCCCTCACTGGTGAGGTTACAGGCCACCAGGCTGTGTGCTCCTGAGAGGGGGAGCGCGCCCCTGAGGAGGCAGGGCCTGGCCACAGGAAATCTTTAGGATTCCCACGGCCCAGCACCCAGGGCCCCCATCAAAACAACCGGACAGTGAGGGCCTCTGCCCCTCTCAGGGAAGCAGCGTGCTCCCCACCTCACAGTGCCCTCCAGCCCATGACGCTGGCCCCACAACAGGCTCCCGGGTCTGAGTGGTCCCAGCGCTGGACAGGGCTCTGCTGCAGGTCCAGCTGCACTGGCCTCACAGGACGCAACAGACATGATGGTGTTAAAAGTATTGGTGATGGTGCATGCCCCGCGAGGGGCAGGACAAGGCAGGCCATGCAGCCTGCACTGAGGACTGTTCCTGAGATGTGAGTGACAGCTGGTGTCTGGGTACATTGAGATCCTTGTATATGAAGGCCAGGGAGCAAGATGTGCCACCATCTTGGTAGGACAATGACACTGACCACCAGGCAGAGGCCGGGCTGCTGTGTCACAATGGGGGGCAGGGAAGGTGAGGGCCCTTGCGTGTCCCTTACTACCTCCTCGTCAATGTGATGGCAGGTGGACACGTGCAGCCACCCGGCCTGAGAAGTCCATGTGACCAGAGCTCAGCCCCTCAGGGGTGGGGGTCTGGGTCGTGCTACCAGGTAAGTCCCAGAGTCCCAGTTAGTACCAAAGGGTGGGATCCAGGTGGACAGTGGAGGGGCCCTGTCGGCCTCAGTTGTACCCTGAGCCTCTGCTTCCCAGTTTCCTGGGCAGGGACTCCTCGGTGGTCCTGCGGTTGCCTCCTCAGCACACGAGGCAGAAGGTGGTGGACACTGCCGTACACAGATGTGGGCCAGGTCGCCTTTCAGGCAGGACCTGATAGGAGGTCTGTCAGTTCTTCTGGCTGCCTCGCCCGGGCAGGTCCCTCCTGGCTGGCACAGGGAGAGGCAGGGCTGGCACTGAGTCCCAGTGGTGGCCGTGGCCTGGGTCTCCCTGTGGGCTGGTCAAGGTGTCAACAGCCAGCACTTTGCTCAAGGCTCGCCCTCTGTCCATCTCTGCTCCGTCCACCTGCCTCCCAGGTGCCTCTCCCTGACTTGTATCCACATGAAAGCCCATCTCAGTGCAGCTTCCGAGGAGCACCCTGCAGGGGGCAGTGTGCAGGGCCTCAGCTGGTGGCAGTGAGGGTGGCCACAGGCCACATGCCAGGCAGATGGCATGCTCTAGTCAGATGGTGGTTTGCTCCACGCTGCCTCGCAGGGTCCAGCGGATTCAGGGGTTGCCCTGTGGCTCAAGCGGCCCAGCAGCAGCTCTGGGGCTTCTTCCAGCAAAACTGCACCCTCTTGGCAGCTCTCCTTGCTCAGGCCGCCGGCCTGGCTGTGCTTTGTGGCTGAGATCCGTCCAGCCAGGATGGCTGCTGCCCAGTGACAGCAGTGACAGGTCCGGGGGAGGCAGTGCCAGGGCCGAGCAGCTCCTCACCACCTGCTGACTGACCCCCTGACCTGGGGTGGGCCTGAGAGAGGAGCAGCTCCCTCTGCCCATGGCCCAGCTAGGGGCCCCCGCCTGCCCTTCCTGTGCCCGGGGATGAAGGGGTGCAGAGAGGGTCCCAAGGAGGGTCCCTCCAGGTGAGGATGCCGCTGCTCAGACCCCGGCTTCTCCATCCCCACACGGGACCCGGGCCCCTGGTGGTCTCACCCAGGCCCCTGCCTCCCGCAGATGCTGTGGCTGCTGTTCCTGAGCCTCCCAGGCCCTGGGGGGCTCCGTGCCCTCGTTCCCAAGTGAGTCCTGACTCCCTGTCCCAATCTCTGCTCAAGCTGCCCAAGCCCCTCAGCGTCAACTCAAGGTG
>NW_005874183.1:0-7386 GCF_000147115.1 Myotis lucifugus | reverse complement strand
GATGAAGCCCCTCCTCGCATCGCGTCCACGCCCCCGGCCCTAGGGTACCTTGGTATACAAACAAAATAAGTAATCATGTTATATGTGATTTATTGGTCGTCCTTCCATTCAAACATTCCTCTTATTACAGAGGGGCACGGAGGGGGCCAAGAAGAAACGGAGCCGCCTGAGAGGTTTCTGAGCGCTTTGCCTGGTCCCCCTCCCCCCTGCCTCGTGAGGGTCCCTGAGAGGAAGATGTGCTGGGTGAGCGGCTGGGGTTACAGCAGCCTTGGAGGTAAGGCTCAGGGACCCCGCTGGGGTGTGGACACAGGGCAGCCCGCTGGGGGTGTGGACACAGGGCAGCCCGCTGGGGGTGTGGCTGTGGCTTTGCTGACAACACTTTATTCTCGGCAATTTGGGGGAATCCTCCGCCTTTTTCTTGTGGCAACATGTGCATAACACTATACATGACATTGGTCAGTGCGCGGTTCAGTGGCGTTCAGCACGTTCACCATGTTGTGCAGCCTCAGCACCACCATCTCCAGAACTTCTCCTCCTCACACACGAAGCCTGGTCTCCATGACACGGTCACTGCCCCTCCCCAGGCTCTGCCAACCACGGAGCTCCTTTCCTCTTCTGTGCATTTACCTGTTCTGGACGTTTCATGTAAATGTGAATCATGCAACGTGTGGCTTCCGTGTGTTTGCCTTCTTTCACGCGGGATGACGTTGTCAAGGCGCATCTATGCTGTAACCTGTGTCAGGACTGCATTGCTTTTTGTCGCCGAGTCACCTCCCACTGCGGGGAGGGAGCATTTTGTCGTCCTTCCTGAACGACAGACCGTCTCCACCTTTTGGCTGTTGTGAATCACGCTGCTGTGACCTGTGTGTACAAGCACCGCCAGGGAACCTGTTCTCAAGTCGTTGAAACATTTTTCAATGACAGTTTCTATTCAATATTATTTTGAATTAGTTTGAGGCGTACAGCATGGTGGTTAGACAATCATATACTTTACAAAGTGTCGTTCCCCCCAATATTTCCATACCCACCGGGCACGATCCACAGCTGTGACCATATTATTGACTATAATCCCTAATCTGTACTTCACATTCCCTGTGACTGTTTGGTAGCTACCAATTTGTTTCTTTTAATCCTTCCTTTTCCCCCTCGGGCAACCACCAGTCTGTTCCCTGATCTAGGAGCCTGTTTCTCTTTTGTTTGTTTGTTTGTTTGTTTGTTTTATTCTTTAGTTTCCACATATGGGTGAAATTATATGGTGTTTGTCTTTCTGTGACTGGCTTATTTCACTTAGCATAATGGTAAGGTTTCTTTTTTGATGGCTGAGTAATATTTCATTGTACATACAGGATGTGGCAAAAATAAGTTTATAGTTGTTCATACGGAAAATAATACAGTAATTAATAAATAATAATACAAGAAGAAACTCCATATTTTGCCTACTCATAACCGTAAACCTACTTTTGCCCACCCTCTATGTACCACCATGTTTTTATCACTTGTCTATTGATGGGCACTTGGGCTGCTTCCAATTCTTGGCTATTGTACATACGGTGCAATGAACATAGGGGGGCATATATTCTTTCCAATTATGTTTTGGGTTTCTTCAGATGTACATCCAGAACTGGAATGGTTGTGTCATAAGGCAGTTCCATTTTTAATTTTTTGAGGAACCTCCACACTGTCTCCCACAGGGCTGCACCAGTCTATGTTCCCACCAGCAGCACGTGAGGATTCCCCCTTGTCCACATCTTCACCAAATCTTGTTGCTTGTTGATGTATTGATGACAGCCATTCTGACAGGTGGGAGGCGATATCTCAGTGTGGTTTTAATTTGCATTTCTTTAATGATTAGTGACATTGGGCATCTTTTCATATGTCTGCTGGCTTTCTGTATGGCCTTCTTTTGCTATTTATATCTTATTTTCTACAATTTAATTTATCGTGGTGACATTGGTTAGTATCTTGCTTTGTGTGCCCATCACCCAAAGTCACATCTTCTGTCACCTGTATTGACCCCTTTACCCTTTCCTCCCACCCCACCCCCTGTCCTCTGGTGACCACCATACTGTTATCTGTATCTATGAGTTTTGGTTTCTTTCTTTTTCTTGTTTGTTCATTTGCTGCTTTCAGTTTTATATTCCATATGTGAGTGAAATCGTATGGTTTTTAATTTTTTCTGTCTGACTTATTTAATTTGCATGATATTCTCAAGATCCATCCATGTTGTCCTAAATGGCTGTATGTCATGTTTTCTGATGGCTGAGGAGTATTCCATTGTAAACATGCATCACACCTTTCTCCAATCATCTAGCAAAGAACACTTCCGCTGTTTCCATCTTGGCCACTGTAAACAATGCTGCAGTGAACGTAGTGGTGTATATATATATATATTTAAATATATTTTTATTGATTTCAGAGGGGAAGGGAGAGAGATAAAGAGATAGAAATATGAATGATGACAGAGAATCATTGATAAGCTGCCTCTTGCATGCCCCCTTCTGGGGATCAAGTCTGCAACTCAGGCATGTGCCCTTGACCTGAATTGAACTTGGAACCCTTCATTCCCCAGGCTGACACTCTAGCCGCTGAGCCAGACCAGCTGGGACAAAAGATAGCCTTGCTGGGTCAAGTAGTCTTGGTTGTAGGTTCTTGCTCTTTAGCACTTTAATATTTAGTGTCAATCTCTTCTGCCTGAAATGTTTCTGTTGAGAAATTGGTCTTATGGGACCTCATTTGTTAGTAACTGTCTTTCTCTTACCTGATTTTAAGATTGTCTCTTGGTTTTTAACCTTTGCCATTTTAATTATTATGTGTCTTGGTGTGGGCTCTTTGGGTTCATCTTGTTTGGGACTCTCTGTTCTTCCCGGGCTTGTATGTTTTTTTCTTCATCAGGTTGGGGAAGTTTGAAGTCATTATTTCTTCAAATAGGTTCTCACCCCCTTGCTCTCTCTCTCCTTCTGGTACCCATCCCTATGGTGCAAACGTTGTGCTTCATGTTGTCCCAGAGCATCCGTCAACAAGCTTTTGGACCTCACAGACCACCAGTTGTGACCGCTGTCCCAGAGGTCCCTTAAACTATCCTAATTTAAATAATCTTTTTTTGTTTTCGCTACTCTGATTAGGTAATTTCTGCTGTCTTATCATTTAAATTGCTAATTTCACTTTGTGCTTTATCTAACCTGCTATTGATTCCTTCTAGTGTATTCATTTCAGATCTCATATTTTTCATTTCTGACTGTTTTCTCTTATGGTTTCTAGTCCTTTCTTTATGCTTACTGTCTCTCTATTGCAGTCCTCACTGAGCTCATCCACCTTCCGCTACGTTCCGTGAGCATCCCTAGGACCATTGTTTTGAACTCTGTATCTGGTACATGGCTTGTTTCCATTGCATTTAGTTCTTTTTCTCCGGGGGTTTCTCCTATTGTTTCATTTGGGGCATGCTTCTTTGTCTCCCCATTTTGGCCGCCTCTCTGTATTTGTTTCTCTGTGTTGGTAGATCTGCTTTGTCCCCAGTCTTGGTAGGGTGGCTTTTTGAGTACATGTCCTGTGGAGCTCAGTGGAGCAGTCTCCCTGATTCCCTAAGCTGGGTGCCCCAGGAATGTCCCTTTGTGGGTTCGGGGAACCCTGCTGTTGTAGTTGAGTCTTGATTATTATTGGCCTGTTGTAGGTAGGATTGACCCTCAAGCTGACTGACTATTGACTCCGATCACACTATATGAGCTGCTGTGAGTAGGCTGACCCCATGAAGCAGAATTGGCCCCAGGAAGGTCGGGTGCCTGTGGAGATCTCCCTTTGAGTGTGCCGCTTGTGGAGCTCATTGGTTGTTCTCTGCTGTGGGCTGGTTCTGGGGCCTCCAGGGAGGCACTGAGGTGCATGTCAATGTCAGACACTGCCTGTGACCAATCCTGGGCTGCCTGTTAGACGCTACGAAGTGCTCCATAGTTGGTGGCTCCCTCTGCCAGGCCTGGGTGCACGTGGGAGGGGCCAAGCTGCATACTGAGGCTACACCAAACCTGCGTCAGGACACAAAAGGCCCAAAGCACCCCAAAATCTACCTCTGACTGCCTGTTGCCATTAGGCTCAGCCACTGAAAGTGCCTCCAGCTAAGCAAGGTGCCCCAGGTATGTCCCATGTGTGGTGAGGTGAGCCCTGCTGTGGTAGTTGAGTTGGATAAGGTAGTTTCTCAATGAGTCACTGGGTTGGGGCGAGTGGTGTTCATCAGATTGATACAGATTCAAACTCTGTGCCAGCGCTGGCAGGGCACACCAAGGCCAGCCCCCACCACCCAGCCACCACCACCACCACCATTACCAACACGCATCACCCACCTGGGGTCTTCAAATCTTTGCAGTGGGTCTCTGGGAGTCGTCAGGGTGAGGCCAGTAGAGTTCCTCAGGATCACACAGATTAGGATTTGTCAGTGAGGAGAGAGGGCTCTGCGCAGTGGAGCTAGTCGGGTGCCTGGGGAAATGGCCCTCACCTCAGAGACACACAACTCAGTCTCTCCCTGTGTGTCTCCAACAGCCCTGGAGTCTGCTCAGACCTCCTCCAGAGCCTTCTGAGAAAGACTGTGTGGGCCCAGGCTGGTTGCAGCTGGCAGACTCCCCAGCAGGGCATGAGCTTGGTCGGGCGGGACCACTGGGAGCCTGGAGGAGGTGGGGGCAAGTGCATTCCCCCAGGCTGATGCCCTGTGGAAGGGATGTTCAACAGAAAAGATGCCATCTGTGGGCATGTGGGAGAGGACTCAGCCCTGGATAATGAAGGCTGCCCCTCCAGCCCTCTCCCCAAAGCCATACAACCAATCTCTCCCTGTATGACTCCTGTCCACTCTGGGCTGCTGTTGATCCGCTGGAGCCCAGTCAGGTTGAGTACCTGCCAATGAGATGTTTGTGCACTGGCCCTTTAAAAGGGCGTCCGGGTGCCTGGCAGTCCCCTGTCTCACTCTGGCAAGTGCAGTCCCCACAGATGTTCACAGCCAGATGTTGTGTAGCTCCTCTTCCAGGCACTGGTGTTCCAGGCTGGGAGCTCAGGATGGGGTGGAGACCCCTCCCTTCTCAGAGGGGACCTTTGCAGCTGAGGTGTCCCTCCTAACTCTCAATGCAGCCCTTTCTGTGACTCCACCCTCCCTCCCCGTCTCCATGTGGCTTCTTCCATGTGTCCTTAATGCTGAGACCTCTTTTCAGCCAGTCCTCAGTTGGTTATTCAGGTTGAGTGTCTATAATTTAGTTGTGATTCCGATTTGGTCCTGGGAGGAGGTGAGTGTCACTTCCATCTACTCTGTCTCCATCTTGGATCCCTGTTTTCAGTTCTTTGGGATACAGACTAGGAGTGGAAGTTCTGGGCCATGTGATAATTCTACATTTGGTTACTAGTGGGGGGATTTCCTGTTGAGCCTACATGTGTGCAGAGCTGGGGTTTCATGATCAGATTCATGGACACTGAGGACACAGGTGTTTGCTCTGCCAGGCGGACAGGCCCTCCCGAGGCTCTGCCTGGGTCCTCCCCTCGCTTTGTGGGGGTGTGTGGACCTTGATTGTCCTCCTGAGGATGAGCCAGTCTGGGAGCGAGAGGCAGGGCCTGTCGTGATCTCACAGTGCCCAGGTCCCTCAATCAGAATGAAAACCCATCCATCAGCCCAGGAGTGTCTCCTTCCTGCTGTGATGCATTTCTCTGGGATGAGCCCTGATCCCTTCCTTTTCAAGGAGAACAATCCTGGGATAACTCTCTCCTCAGTACCCATCCTCAGGCCTGTGTAACCCAGACTCTGGCTGATGAAGTGCTGCGTCCTAGAACTGAATGGGCGTAGTGGATGCTGGGAGCTCAGTCCCAGGGCCAGGTGTAGCTGTTCTACACCCAAGAGTTAGGGCCCAGAAGAACTGGAAACAGTACCTTGTTGTTGGGAAGGAGCAGAAGCCTGGACCAGCACTGGTTCTCAGCCAGCCCCTCCCCACAGCTCCACGGCTCTGGCCCTACCAGCTGCAGGAGGTGATGGTTCCCATTGTGGGGAACAGGGTCTGTAACCAGGGCTACCAGAACTCTTCCACCAACACTGGCCAGATCATCAAGGATGACATGCTGTGCGCTGGGAGTGAGGGCCAGGACTCCTGCCAGGTGAGCCCCACCTGCCCCGTCCTCTGTCCTCCGTCCCCTCCTGGCCCAGGGAATCGGGACTCAGAAGCTCCATGCAGTGGCCCGTGTGGAGATGTTCACTGAGTCCTGCCTCTCCCCACAGGGTGACTCCGGGGGCCCCCTGGTGTGCAGCTGGGAAGGCACCTGGGTGAGGTAGGGATCGTGACCTGGGGATACAGCTGTGGTCATCGCGACTTCTCTGGGGTGTATGCCCGGGTGATGAGCTACATTTCTTGGATCCGGAAGTATGTCCCTGTGCTCCCTGGATCCTAGATGAGGCCAGGAAGGGTTCCCATGATGGGGAGACCCTCAATCTTCCTTGTTGACACCCCTGTTCTTTC
The DNA here is from genome assembly GCF_000147115.1 of Myotis lucifugus. Taxonomy (NCBI): domain Eukaryota; kingdom Metazoa; phylum Chordata; class Mammalia; order Chiroptera; family Vespertilionidae; genus Myotis; species Myotis lucifugus. The sequence continues at coordinate 916 of NW_005874183.1, read as the reverse complement.
CCTATTCCAGCCTCATCCTCCCACCTCATCCTTCATCTCACCCTCCACAGTGTCATGAGCCTCTTGCCCTCTGGGTCCCCTCCTGTCCTGACTTTGGGGTGGCAGACACAGGAGTTGCTCTGCAGGCTGGTGTCTCTCACAGTAGGGGGGCCAGGACAAGGGGCCTGGACACACGGCCACCTGGTCACCCTCTGATTCCTATTAAACTTGGAAAAGCCAGCTCCAATCTGTGGCTGAGATGGTGGCATGGACTCATCATGGCGGTGACAGAGGGCGCAGTGGGGGCCTCCCTGAGAGTCCCCGGGTCCCGGGACTCCGTGTTCGGGTGTGAGGTGGTTTCCAGGGCTCAGTTCCATGTGACGGCATTTCTGGGAGCTCATGTGGGTTATGCTTGTCCCGGTGTCCCTTCCTCCACCCCTCCACTTCCTCTTCCTTCTTCCTCCCCTCTCTCCTTTTCAGGCTTATTATTTTCCTTTTCTGCTCTTCTATGTTCTTCTCGCTCTCTTCTTTCATACATGCTTCTTCTTAGTTCTCTTCCCAATTCCCCTCCCTCCCTTAATTATCGTTGATCACATGTGCCCAGCTTGGACAAGGTCTCAGGGGCAAGGAGTTCCCTGAGTGGGTTCCTGGGCTCCAGAAACCCACAGGGAGGTGAGGACAGACATAACCACAGCACCGCAGTGAGTGTGGGACACGGTGTGGAAGTAAGTGCTGAACACAGAGCTGGGGTGACACAGGGCGCGATCCAGCCTGGACCTGCCGGGAGGGTTTGACCGGGCTGAGCTGCCAGGCCCAGCTCATGAAGCATGAATAAGGGTTGGCATTGGGGGGGGGCTCCAGGCAGAGGGACAGTGTTGGTGGGGACAGAGGTGGTGGGAAACAGAGGAGGTGGGGACAGAGGATATGGGGATAAGAG
>NW_005874182.1:7319-17292 GCF_000147115.1 Myotis lucifugus | reverse complement strand
AACTCTAGCAGATCCGATCTCATTTAATTTTTGATGGGCAAGTAATAGAACTCGTCATTCATCATTCTATCTGTCTAGTCTTGAGTGTAATGGGTCTGTTGAAAGAGACCTGAATGAATTGGAGATATTGGCATATAGTAGAAGAAGAAAATCGATCAGTTCCAATGTATAGACTTTCTCTGGCTACATCTACAGAGTAGATGGCCCTGCTCCTGAGAAGTTCTGAAACAACCGAAGATGGAAGAGCTGGCTTGGAGGCCTCCCCTGAGGACGTCACTGTCTCTGAATTATCTCTGCCTGCCCAGAGTTGGTCTCATGAACCACCAAGGTTGCTAGAATCTGCATGTATTCCACCAGGAGATTGGAAAAATAGGATCATTTGAAATAAGAACACTCAATTTTCAAGACTTTGTGATGCAAAATATCCACCAATTCAGCTTAAAAGTTAATCAAGCTACATGATAGAATTTAGATAGCAGATGATGAGGGACCACTATACTCTTCAGCTAATTGTAATAACCTATAAGTCTAATGTTAAAGATAAAGATCATATCATCTCTCTGCCCCAATACTGTTGGTTTTAAAGGTTTTGGTACAGACAAGTGTTAGAAATAGCAGCCAAGTCTTCCCATTTGGGTGACAGTATCTAATGTAATTCCATTTTCAGAAAATGGCAAAGTGCTTTGATCTGTCAAGCCATGTAGCCAGCAAGTGATATAGAATGTTTCAATTTGGCATCAAGGTCTGACTTCACAATTAAACACCTATGATTCAAGGAACTAGACCCAAAGCTTTCTGGAGTTTTCTAGACAGTCTCCTCCCATGTTCTACTGGATCTAGATTTACAATAATATAAATTGAAATGTTGTACCACCCATAGTAATCTATTGTTTTCTTATCTATAAACAAGAGATAAATGTGAATATGTATAGTCTGATAGTATTCTCAATGCTACACTGAATTTTAAATTACTACACAGAATATATTTTCCTGGCCAGTGTGGCTCAGTTGGTTGGGCATCATCCCAACAATATCATTCGCCGGCCATACAAATTTATCAACTTAAATTAGCCTGCTAGATTTGGTCAAACATTTCATTAATTCAGTCCTAATGCCTTGGCAGGGCCAGACCAAATGATTTTGCGGGCCTCATAAGGCTCACAGGCCGGACATTCCCCACCCCTGTCGTAAAGGAAAGTGTAGTCCTTTACCAGGAGAAAGAGACTTGGTCTGGGCAACAACACAACAACAACAACATGCCCATCTCATTATCTCACTGAGTGCTAATAGGATTAAAGAATATAACACACAAAATTCCCAGCACCTGGCATTTGGGAAAGTCTCAATAAATGGTGACCAGTATTATTGTTGCAGTATAAAAGAGGAAATGAGCAACAATCCAGCCATGATACAAGGCTGTAGAATTCTCAGCATTGGCCAGGTTTGATGTTGGCTTCTTTGTACCCATTAACTTTATGATTGTACATCTTAGCATTTTGGCCAGTTCCTCCTTGTACAAAACGGTGATGAGAATAACAGGTTATGTCAGAGAACTGCTGAAGAGCACAATTTCTGACCAACTGTCCAGGACTCAGGGAGAGAGGGAGGGGGTTTTAGTGCCAGATATCTCCAGTGGAGTCCACAAGGGGAACTGAGGTAAGCTGCATACAACTCTAGTTTACACATTAAAAAGTGGTTTTTATTTATAATCCTATCTCATTCCAAGAGAATTTTTGCCTGCTCATATTTTATATAAGTAGCAATGATTCATCTATAATAACATTAAAGATGAAAGCTGGTGAAAAGAAATTCAGAGGTGAGCAATAAGGTTTTGTTTTAATTCATCATCTAAGAAACATGTTTATAATCCAAACAGGAAAATGAGCAAAGAGCATAAACACTGAATAAATATAAATATACAATAAATATGTGAACAAAGAGTCTCAACATTGCTAATCATTGAAGAAGCTAATAGTGCCGGATTTTTTTTATCAATTATACAATATCAAATTATTATGCTGTACACAAGAAACTACCTAATGTTATATGTCTAATGTTTAATTAGTAACTTCTTTGCCCTGATAATTCACTTATTAAGATTCATCACATTATTTTCTATCCTCTATCACCTCAGGAAGAAATTGCCCAAAGACCAGTTCACCAATGTGGTGGAAGAAAGTTAGAGATGGCAAGTCCAATGCTCTAGGATCTGAGTCAGTGATTCTCAAACCTACCTGGACGTTACAATCACCTGAGAGCCTTCACAAGACTATCAGTGGGAGTGGGGGGGAGGGGCTAGAGGTCATGTGTGTTACTGACTGAGGGGGCCTTCTAGAGAGCTGAAAATATTTCAGGTCTTCATCTGGGGGTGGTTAAATGGGTGTACCTTAATATAAAAACTAGTGGCCTGGTGTACGAAATTCGTGCACATTAAAAGGGAATTAATTAGAGGAAATATTTTAATATTGCTATTTGCCCTTTCTCTATAATAGAAGTGTCAGAGATGCAAGAAGATTAGTAAAATGTATATGAAAATCTCCCTCCTGTCAGAGTCTGGGACACTCTGTGGGACCCAGAGTCAAGTCTCCGCACACCCGCGTGCACCTTGAAATCGCAGGAGACCCAGAGCCAGCCAGCCCCACCCCCATCAAGACCTGCAGGGTGGGGGGCGTGGCCTCAGGTTCCCCAGCCCCGGTGCAAGGGCGCGAGGGCATGATGACCATTTGCATATTAGCTCTTTATTATATAGGATTCACTGAGCTGTGTATTTAAGATTTGTGCAGTTATTCCTCTTTTTTTAAAAAAAAATCATTTCTGTTCTCAAACTTTTCATTAAGTGAAATAAAGTACAGGTGATAATTGTCACTTTTGTGATGCTAGCATGTAACCTAGGAGGTTGTGCAGCTTTAGTGTCCATCCTCAGAATCACCTGAGGAGTGTGTTGAAAATAACGTTCCCAGGCTGCACCCCAAAGATGCTGATTCATCAGGTGTCTGCTTAAGGAATCTGCTTAAGGAACAATAAATAACGCAAGGTCTGGCACATAGTAGGTGAACAACAGTAAATAGCTATTGGAAGCATGAGTTATTGGACCAAGCGCTTCACATACAGTTTAATAATAAGCAACAGCTCGCCTGGCTGGTTGAGCCTGGACCTATGAACCAGGAGGTCATGGTTCAATTCCCGATCAGGGAACATGCCTGAATTGCAGGCTGGATTCCCAATAAGGGGCGTGCAGAAGGCAGTCTATCATTAATCCTCTCTTATCACTGATGTTTCTACCACTCTCTCCCTCTCCTCTCTGAAATCAATAAAAATATATTTAAAATAATGATGATAATAAGCAACAACTCTCTAACAGTATGCATTCAATAGCACTCAGTTCTACACAGAAGAAAACGGCAAATTGAAGATGTGAAACAATTCATCCAGGGTCCACTAGCGAGGGACTGGGGAGTCACCTGTCTCTCACAATGACCTCAAGTCTGAATGTAGCTCAAGAAAAAATGTAGTTTTGTTTTTCACCCTGGAGGGACTGGTGTGATGGGAAGAGATGGGAAGAGGAGGAAGTGCCCTGATTAATCAGAATATTGCTTTGACCCCCCACCCCCCTGTGGGAGCAGGAGCTGGAGACACCCCTAATGAATGAAAGCCAGTGTTAACTGAGATGCTGGAAGACAGACTCTGGAAGCTCTGAGTCAGCACTTGCAAGCCCTTCAGACGCCGGTGCAGTGAAAGGCAAGGGGTTCTGGCATCGGAGCCGGTTCCTCTCATCCCACAGAGCTTTCTTCTGGGGTGGAGCCCTGGCAAAGAGAGAGGCTGTTAGCTAGCTGTTCCGTCTGCACTTGCTTTCCGCCCCACATCAGTCCCTCGGGCTTCCCTGAAAGTCAAAACCTGCTTTCCACGCCCCTGCCCCTTTCTGTATCCTGTTCAGCTTCTGCAGGTGCCACAGCTGCTTGGCTTGGCTGCATCACTGATCCAGCTGTGGAGGCATTACAGCAGGTCAGAGTGACTCAGTGGGTTCTTCTTTATGTCTGATTAGGCTCAGGCCTACCCAAGACAGGACAGGAGGTTCCATTTTCCTACGGGGCTCTACGTGCCCGACCCAGGCGTTGGTGCCTCTCAGTGCTTTGGCTCTCCAAATAGATAACTCTCTCCTGAAAAGGAAGCAGTGTGTGAGGGAGGCAGTGGGCTCTGGGGCAGGATGGCGGGATTTAAATCACCACCTATTGACCTTGGGCAAGTTACCTGGCTTCTGGGTAGCTCACCTTCCTCCTCTGTGAAATGAAGATGATAATAATAGTAGTGATAATAACAGCCATCACATCACATTGTGAAGATTAAATAAGACTTTGCACATACAGTACTTAGCACAATGATGGATGCATAATACACACAGAATATATACATCAAAAGTGTGAGTGTGTGTGTGTGTGTGTGTGTATATATGTGTGTGTGTGTATATATACACACACACACACTGAGTGGCCAGATTATTATGACCAGCCATATTATTATGACCACCCCATCAGTACTTCGTTGGGCCACCTTTTGCCTTCGATGCTGTGGCGATTCTTCTTGGCATTGACTCCACGAGATGTTGAAAGGTGATGCGAGGAGTCTGACACTGTACCTGATGAATAGCACTGTCCAGTTCTGTGAGATTTGATGGTTGTGGAACCAACTGCCTGATGGCTCTTTTAACTTCGTCCCACAAATGCTCAATTGGATTGAGATCTGGTGATTGTGGGGGCCACCTAAGCAAGGTAAAGCCTCCCTCATGTTCTTGAAACCACTCCTGCACAATACGAGCACCGTGGCATGGCGCCTTGTCTTGTTGGAAGAAGCTGTCTCCATTGGGATATGCTATCAACATGATAGGATGAACTTGATCAGCAACGATACTTAGGTATGTTGTGCTATTCAGACGTTTATAATAATCTGGCCCTAAAGCAACTTCAGTGCGAAATTATAGCTAATTTGCCTACAAATGCCAGGTGGTCATAATAATCTGGCCACTCAGTATATATATCAATACACACCAATATGCACTCAACAGCTAGAATTACTGTGCTGGCTACTTTTTCCTTCCTCTCCTCATCTTGACACTTTCTCTGTGCTCTCAGCTCTACTTATACCCAGTGCTGTTCAATATAAATCTAATGCATGCTAATGCATATTAAATAAAGTAAAAGTAAGCAGGTAAAATTAATTGTAATGATACATTTTATTTTACCCAATATAACCAAAACATTATCTCAACATATAATGAATATAGAAATTATTAAGATATCTTACCATTTTTTTATGAAGTCTTTGAAATCTGGAATGCATTTTTCATTTGTAACACAACTGAATTGGGACTAGTGTGATATTTCAAGTGCTCAATAGCCACGCGGGGCTAGAGGCTAATGTAATGGACAGCAAAGCTTTACCCTATCACCATCCTTTATGAAAACTTACCAATCCAGTATTTCTCCTTCAGGGCCAATTATCAGCTTTTGATTCTTTCATTCATTCAAGAAGAGTTTATTAAGTGCCTACTATGAGTCAGACACTGTACTGAATGTTATGGAGGCAAAGGGACAAGTGTGTCCCTTTGGGGATAAAGTATGTCCCCCGGAAACTCATGTTTTGAAGGCCTAACCACCAGGGAATATAACCCTATTGGAGACAGAGGCTCCCCAGAGGAAGTCAAGTCAAAACGAGGTCAACTAGAGTGGGCCCTAATGCAGTCTGGGTGGTGTTTTTATAAGAAAGGGACATCTGAACAGACACACAGGGCACCACCATGTGGAGACAGACATTCTGTTGAGGGCAGAATGGGTAGGAAGGGAGTCAAGGAGGCTCCCTTCTATGCAATGGAGGCTGATCTTACCAGTTTTCTCCAAAGCAAGTCCTCATCTTAGTCACAGGAATAAGAGTTTTGTCACAGATTATTTTTAGCACCAATCTGGAATCCAAAGCAGCATCAAAGAACGGGTTTCTGGGCTTGATTAACTTTAGTGGGGATTTTTTTTCTGTGTTCTTGGTCCTTCTACTTTACTGACTCTATTGGGAGTCTTTTCCCCTCCATTGGGCTTTCAGAAGTAGAACAATGAAGAGAGAAAAGTCATCTTTCTGTGCTGTAGTTTGTTAATTGATTAAAAGTTTGCCAGTCTAGAGAACACCTACAAAGGCTGTAAAAAAACAGGTGCTATTGGGAGCTATTTAATTCTGGATCCTTCTATGCCTTCTAAATTTTATGGCATTTTCTTAGAATTTCAGGGGTGCTCTGTCTACTGGTGTTGGCTTTGCACAAGGAAACCGCCCTCAATAACCCCAGCACTTGTTAATGATGACAACTTCAATTTCCAGGTACAAGTCTGTCTTCATTAGCATTCGCTCCAGTTCAGAGTGGGCAGATGAAGGAAAATCCGCCAGACCTAATTAGAGATTTTAGTTGGAAGCAAAAAGTGAAGAAAGAAAACAGTAGTTGAAATAAATAGAACCGCCAAAGGATACCAGCAAAACTCTTAGACGGCATTAAATCATATGTGAGTCCCATGAAAAATGGAATGAATGAAATTGAAATGTACACACACGAGTGTAGCACAGACAAGTATCTCCCAGCTACAATTTACCAGGAGTGTCTGGTAGGAAAGATTCAAAGACCAGGGAAGAAACATTCTCTGAGAGTAAAGAAGCTTTATCACTCAGGCCAAGAGAGATGTCCTAGGCCCGTGGTCGGCAAACCGCGGCTCGCGAGCCACATGCAGCTCTTTGGCCCCTTGAGTGTGGCTCTTCCACAAAATACCACGTGCGGGCACGCACGTACAGTGCGATTGAAACTTCATGGCCCATGAGCAGAAGTCGGTTTTCGGAAAGGAGATAGACAAAACAAGTATTCAAGAGGAGTGTGGAAGGGAGAGTTGGAAGGGGTCGACCTCAGCGAACGTACCTCAATCATATTGAGGATGTTTTTAGCAAAGGCCAGCTTAGGAGTACCCTAATTAAGTTAATAACAACATACCTACCTATATAGTTTAAGTTTAAGAAATTTGGCTCTCAAAAGAAATTTCAATCTTTGTAGTATTGATATTTGGCTCTGTTGACTAATGAGTTTGCCGACCACTGTCCTAGCAACTAGGCCATGGTCTCAAAGCATCCTGTTTTCTTTCCTGCAGCTCAGGTATAATGATCTGAAATGGTCCTCTTTGTTTCATTTTCTTGCTTATTGCCTTCTTTCCCCACTAGAATGTTAGTGCCAAGTGAGCAGAGACCTTGTTTGATTCATTCAGTGCTGTGTCCTCAGTACTGAAAATCTTGCCTAACATGGAGTAGGTGTCCAATATATGGGTGGAAGGAATGAACAGTCACTCAAGTCCTGCAGCATGATGACCTAGTGTTGAATAGCCAGAAATTCCTCATGTTGCCAGGAAGTCACTTGCAGACACCTTACTCTAGATCAGTGGTTCTCAACCTTCCTAATGAGTGGTTCCTTTAATACAATTCCTCATGTTGTGGTGACCCCCAACCATAAAATTATTTTCGTTGCTACTTCATAACTATAATTTTGCTACTGTTATGAATCGTAATGTAAATATCTGATATGCAGGATGTATTTTCATTGTTACAAATTGAACATAATTAAAGCATAGTGATTAATAACAAAACAATATGTAATTATATATGTGTTTTCTGATGGTCTTAGGCGACCCACAGGTTGAGAACCTCTGCTCTAGATGAAGGACTTGCCAAAGAAGATGCTTTGCTCTAATGATGGGTCAACTGGATTGAATAGTGTGTCATATGCAGCGACTAGGTCATTGGGAATTTTTACTCATCTTTCAGAATTGTACCTTTTGCAACTAAGGGGAAAATATGATCTGGCATTTCACCTCAGTATGATTTGCCTGCTTTTCAGCTTGGTGTTAACACGTTATGGGACCTCCGCTGGTATCCTGTCGCTGTGCCCTCATACCCTAGCAGCCACTGGCTCAAACCTATCGTAGAGCCCCATAGTTCCTTTGGACTCTCCCTGGGGTCTGTTACTTCTGTGAATTTTCTCTTCAATTTACCATTAATTCTACTGAAGAAAAAAGTTGGTATCAGAATTCAATTTCAGCTTCCTCGCGGGGCAGGCCAATTGTCAGCAATCTTTGAGGACAGTGGAAAGATGTTCCCGGGAGATTTCTCAAACCCACACAACAGAATTTCCAGCTGTGCGCTCTAATGCCACTTCTGTACCGCAAGTCAAAAAATGCCCAGCAATTTCCCTGAGATTAACCACAGAACCGTTCCCCATTCCCACCAAGAGGTCCCTCCCTGGATTGAGTGACTTCTGGTAGAAAAGACTTAGGCAGTTTACTACATTTTTGGAAATAATTATGTAGGGTCACTTAGTTGGAGGTATGAACCATCTTAGCAAATTCCTAATGATATATAAAGAAAGTTCAATCAGGGTGTTCATACATGGATTCATTTAAAGAACAAGCTGTCTTAATAGCTTATAAATACTTCTGTCAAAATTTCACAACCTTTTAATATGTTTGTGAAATAATGGGGATTACCTCTACAGAGAGATTAGTGTGAGCAGAACGCTGACATCATAATGGAGTGACTGGGAGCATGGGCTCTGGGGCCAGGATGTCTCAGCTCAAATTCCACTTGCTGACCATGTCATCCTGCTCAAGTGACTTCCCCTCTCAGTTTCTTCATCCATGAAATGAGGCTGTGTGGTACCTATTGCATAGGATTATTGTGAGAATTAAGTGAGGTAATTCGTTTAAAGTGTTTTAAATTTACATTAATTAAAATGACATAAAAGTTAAATCATTCACCTGCACTAGCCATATTTTGGGTGTTCAATAGCTGTGTGTGACTAGTAGCTACATGCAGACAAAACAGGTTCTTCATCTCAGAAAGTTGTGTTGGATAGGGATGGTCAGAAACAGACTTAAATCCTCTCAGTAACTCCTGCACTTCCTTTGCTTTCTTCCAGTCAGTCAGCAGGTACTCTTGAGTCAGAATTGTTATGTTCCCTTTGTTCTCATCATTTACAATCCATTTATTCCTTGATGATACAGGTCAACTGGTCTCCCAATGACTCTCCTCTGTGGCATCCTCTAGAGCAGTGGTTCTCAACCTTCCTAATCCCGCAACCCTTTAATACAGTTCCTCATGTTGTGGTAACCCCCAATTTCATTGTTACAAATTGAACATAATTAAAGCATAGTGATTAATCACAAAAACAATATGTAATTATATATGTGTTTTCCGATGGTCTTAGGCAACCCCTGTGAAAGGGTCATTCGACCCCCAAAGGGGCTGCGACCCACAGGTTGAGAACCGCTGCTCTAGAGCTTCCCCAGGCTGAGCCCACAGCACTTGTTTCTTTCCTCCTCTGTGGGGCTCAGCCCACAGCATTGTGACTGGTCCCTTGGACCTTAGTCTCCACAATCCTCAAAGGCAGAAACCATGTTTTGTTTATTTGTGTGTCTCCCACAACCCTTGGCATGTAATAGGCATTCAGATGTTTGCATGAATGGATGAGTCTGTGAGTAAATGAACAAACCTCCTCTGCCTGGGACCAGGAGACTATATCTAGTTCTTAGTCATTCTACAAGGCACCCTGCTCTGAACTGCGCCTGTGCCTGAGGCAGCGCTTACAGGCGGGCGGGGGAAACCACCCGCTGTGAAAGGGGTTAACACGAGGGTTCTTTCCTCCAAAAATCTGCTTTCCCTTGGTTTTACAGAGAGACTCCCCGGGAGTCTCATGGTCCCCCTCAGAGAGCCGGAGAGATATGCTCATAGCCACGTTCTATTCATATCGTGCCCCTTATGACTCAAAGTACATATCTCTAGGTCTCTTTACTGAGATCATTAATGCGCGGAGAACCACACCCTCTCACTACCGACCAAAACTAATAAGAACTATCCCCCCAAGATGAGGCGCTCTCTCTCTTGTCCTATAAGAATACTGTGTGAGACA
>NW_005874182.1:0-7219 GCF_000147115.1 Myotis lucifugus | reverse complement strand
AGCACATTGCCTGAGGCCTGGTAAAAGCTAAGTAGAGATTATAGTGTTAGTCCTAGAATTCCAGTTTAATGACACCAATGAATCATAGAACTAGCTCCCCAATTCTTCCCTTTAAAATGAAAAAAAAAATCATTCCTAGTAGAAGTGAGCCACTATCAGGGATTGAGCGTTGATAATTATAATAATGAGAACTAAGATTTATGAAAGGAGCATTTACTATGTACCAAACACTATACCAAATGCCTGACCTGTATCATCTAATTTCATCCTTGGAGGAATCTAAGAAAGAGCAACCAGGATGAAAACCACAATGCCTTTTCAAGCCCTAGTTCTAAAATCACAAAAGATCACTTCTGCTGAATTGTATTTTTCAGAAGCATGTCATTAAGTCCAGCCCACACTCAAGTATTAGGTGGAGAATTAGGCTCCACCTCCTAAAGGGAAGACTTTCAGGGACTTTGTGGATGTATTTTTAAAACCAACACAGACATAAGATGTGTCTGACTCTAGGTTGCGGTCTAAAAAGTGCAAAAGTCACTTCTCTGGGTTGACTATACTGCCCGATTTATCAGCTAGGAATCATGGGTAGAGATAGAAGACCCACCAAGATCACACGGACCTTAGAAAAGGTTGGCAAACTTTTCCTCTAAAGGGTCAGTTAGTAACTATTTCAGGCTTTGCAGGCATGTGGTCTCTATAGCAATGACTTGGCTCTGTTGCGATAGTGCAACAGCAGCCACTGGCAGTATGCACACTACTAGGTGTGTCTGTGTCCCAGCAGAACTTTACAAAACAGACCATTGGCCAGATTTGTCCCATGGACTATAGTTTGCCAACCCCTGGCCTGGACAATATTTATCAACCCTGGCTTTACAATAGACTAAAGTGGATTATTTTCTTAATGACCAATGTCTAGGCCACATCTCAATTAAATCAGAATCTCTGGGCATGAGAAACCCAGATATCAGTATTTTCTTAAAAAGCTTCCCAGCCTGGGCCGATGTGGCTCAGCGGTTGAGCATTGACACAAGAACCAAGAGGTCTCCAGTTAGATTACTGGTCTGGGCACATGCCCGGGTTGTAGGCTTAATCCCCAGTTGGGGGCGTTCAGGAGGCAGCCAAATGATGATGTTTCTCTCTCATTGATGTTTCTATGTCTCTATCCCTCTCCCTTCCTAACTCTCTAAAATCAATACAAACATATTTTTAAAAGCTTCCCAGGTGATGTCAAAGCACAGCCAGCATTAAGAAGCTCCACTGCTGTGGGGGTGATCACTCTACTTGAGGAAATTGAGGCCCAGCAGGGAGAAATGTCAAACCCTGGATGACAGCCACATAGAATGTCAGAGCCAGGATGAGCCAATACTTGCCAGGAGAAGGGCTCCCAGGTTGCTGTGTCTGTGTAGTTATTCACCATCGGAAACTAAGTGTGAGATGTGGCCTGCACAGGACGCACCTGGGAGGGGTGGGGGTGGGAGGGCTTCCAGAAGAATTGTGTTGCAAATGAAAAAGTGTGAAGGAACTTGAATGCAAAGACAAGAGTGAGGCCTGAATTCATCCCTTAATGACCCTGGGCAAGTAAATTCCCTCTCCAGTGCTCTCTCCTCTGTCCATGACATAACAGCAAGTATTTTCTGAACAGCCATTGCATGACGCAGGATGCTAAGTGCTTTTATGTAACTTCTCTTTCCTGATCATTGGAATAGCCCTATGAGGTGGGCAATGTCAGGGTGTCCATTTTTGAAACTATTTAAGTAACTTGTCCAAGATCCCATAGGTAGGAAGTGATTGAGCCAGGATTCAAACTCATCTTTTTGTCTCTAAAGTCCATGTGCTTAACTGCCTATATCTCTCAGTGTTCTTGTAAGGATTGAATCAGATAATCTATGGAAATGTATTAAAAGCTCTGAAGCACTGTGCATATGGCGGGCATTAGAATAGAAGGTCGGTTTTCACATTCCAGGTGCTCTGAAAATGTTAGTATCATTTTCCCACACCAAGTCCTGCTCTGGTCCACCAGCGCCATGGTCCCTGGTGGACGGGGAAGCTCTCCAGACCAAGGCCCCACTGAGACACAGGTGTGGCCACACCAATGAGTCCAGGCCACTGGGCATCTGTCTTCCCACTCCTGCCACTGGACACATTAATAGGATTGGCACCCCATCTCCATGTTGTTTGGGTTGGCCTGTTAGTTAAATGGAATGGCTCCCTTTACCAACAGGCTTTTCCTCTGGCTGTGTCACCTCCCTCCTAACAAGGTTGGGACCTGCTCTTTTAGGCTGTGGCAGTGCCCACGGCTGCCAGTCTGTCTGCCTGGACTAGTCAGGGTCAGTTAGGAGACACACTGGTTATTTGAAGAGAAGACTTACTATGAAAGATTGTTAGCTAGTTATAAAGTTGTTAACTAAGTAACTCAGAGGTGAAAGGAGAACATGAAGGTTCCATGGAAGCTACAGGAGACAGCCACTGTCCCAGGATTTGGGGGCAGAAGGTGGGCTAAGAGGGGTGCACAGAGCTGAAACTAGACCTCCAAGGACCGTGCGGTCGCTGCTGCTAGTGCCATGTGAGGACACAGGACAGCCAGCTATGAGCCAGGAAGCGAACACTCACCAGACATGGAATCTGCTGGTGCCTTGATCTGGGGCTTCCCAGCTCCCAGAACTGGGAGGAATAAATGTCAGCTGTTTAAAAACTGCCCAATTTATAGCAGCTCCCATGGCTAAGAAACCCCTAAATTTCTTGGGTATTATGATTATCTACCATAAAAAGAATTTAACAAAAATTACAACTGCCTTTTTTCCTCACTGTGTGGTGAACACAATAGGGAACGGTGAGGACTGTGACCAACCGGAGAATGAACACCTCCCCCCAACAGGGCAGCTCCTCTTGGGCTCCAGTTCCAGCAGGATCATAGGCCCACTCTTCACAGGTCTTCTAGAGTTTCAACAGAAGCTAAATATCTCAACTGAAAAACATGTCATAGAACAATCAGAGCACATCTTCACTCTAAACATGGCAAATGAGGTACCTGCTTGGGCCTTTAGTCTAAAGAAGACTCGTCCTCTTCCCTGATGAAATGCTCACTCCTGTTCTCCACCAGTGTTGCTCTTGGTCAAACAGACGTCATCTTTCTAAATTTGCTTTGAGCTTTCTTATCACCATACTTGGCTTCTGCTGTTTCCTTCACCTAGAATGCCCTCTCTTCTCATCTCCCGTTGCCATGTTTTGAAATCCCACGCATTCTGTCCATCTCAGGAGCTACTTCTTCCTAGCAGCTTTTCTGGTTATTAATGGGGAAATGTATCTCCTGGAAGAGAAACCCAAGAAGGCACTAGCACATTTGTGTGAACTGATTTATCAACGAGAAGATGAATTTAAGGATTTGAAAGATTAGGAAATGGATCTGATACCTTTTGGTGACTTGGCAAAAAGAAATTCTTTTTGTCAAGTTTCATGTTCAAAGGATTATACAAACACATCATCCAAATACAAATTAGTATGTTGTTTTTGTTCCAAGCCTTATAATTCTTCAACCTGAGAATGATGGGGAATTGACTACCTTTAAAAAAACAGCAATTCAGTTACCACTCAGGGAGCCCTGGGGCACTGACATTCAAGTCCAGTCTTGGCAGTTGCCCAGCCTGCATTTCTAGGCATCGGTTTTCTACTCCTTTCACACTTTCACTGCAGTTAGAGGTCATTATCTCAAGGTGACATTCTATATTCTCTTGGCATTATATCTTAATTATGTTTACATTATGATTCAAAGTTCATTGTGTAGTCTCTTTAGTCATAGTTCATACTATTCAAGTGTTTATAAGCCACCTTATAAACAGAAAAGATGTAATGGAGGGATGCATTTTTTTCCAGCTCAGGTGCAGTGTGGAAAAATAATTGTACTGCTTTGCCTAGAGAAAACACTTCACTGCTCAGATGAAGTCAAATGCCAGGCCTTTCTTATTCGAGATGTGGTCATTCGTAGGACGTGGACATTTTTCTATAAATAAAAATCACAAAGACTCTTGAAAACTGTCAAATCATAGCCTAGTAACAAAGGAAGTCAAAAGAAACTTTAGTTGTCATACTATTATTCTTATTCGCATTCTGAAAAGATTTTTTTCTGAGACTCATTTGGAGAAAATTGCTGACCATGTCAACTCAATTCTTCTCTTCCTCTTTTCTCACATCACCTCTCACTGCTACCATGGACTCCTTGGGGTCATAGTCTTCCCAGGTCCCTCTGATGCTAGCCATTCTGAGGGCTGTGTGACCCACCTGCAGGCTGTTCATGAGAACAGGGAGCACCATGACATGGAGCCTCTGAGATGGCCAGTTTCTACACTGTCAGCCTGAGAAAAGCCTTTCTGAAACCTGCAAGCTTCCCTACAACTAGGTGACAAGAGATGATGACAAACTAGCACAGGACTAGGTTACAGACAGCGAGGGAAGGAATTAAATGAGCCTTTTGGCTCGCTGGAGGCCCAGAAGTGTTGCCAGTGCTGGAACCATGGAGCACCGCATATGGAAGGCAGGCCTGGAGGTGAGGGCCTGGATCTGCCTCCACCTTCCTGTTAGTAGGCGCTCCATAATCCTGGGTGGCCTGAATAAGACTCAGTAACCCAGCAATATCTCCCACTTACTGGTCACTTCTTGTCAAGTCATTAGCCACAGCAATGCTGTTAGGCAGAGACTGTGATAGAAGCCTTAGATTAAATCCTAATCTCTCCTCCCAAATAGTCTCCTAACCACAGTGCTTTACGCCTCATCAATGTAATGTAATGGTGCACCTAGCACAGTGCACAATGCGTGCTCACTAAATAGTTATTGAATGGATGCCTAATGGGGTTAGAGAAATGATAGACTGGCGTTTTTCTGTACCTTTCTGGGCCTCAGTTTCCTCAAATGTAAAATGGGTTTGACTTACTTCAGTTGTACCCACTTCACAAATAGAATGCCCCCACCTACCGCACATCATGCAGTTCAGGTGAGATATAGTGTCTTTGAAAGTTCTTTGTAATTAAAAAAAATGTATAATAATATAATAATACCATATGCATGTTAAGGTAGAAGTGAAAAAATCTGAAGGGTAACCAGGAAGATGCAGGAAAAACTTTTAATGCACAACATTGAAATTTAAGGACAAAATTTCAATCTATATATATAAAAAGCTAAGTGTCCATCTGTCCATCCGACCGGTAGCTATGATGTGCACTGACCACCAGGGGGCAGACACTCAATGTGGGAGCTGCCATGATGCAACTGGCCATTTAAAAATAAACGGCATCGCAAGTCTGGCGCTGACAAACCAACACTCAGCTTCTCCCAAGTGGGACACAGGCCCCGCCACCACCCTGGAGCAACACCCCACCAAATGGCAGCCAACGCTGCCAAGACCCCAATGCACAAAATGCAGCCCACAGCCCAGCCCAGAAATGTGGGCACCCAGGAATGATGTCACATAGCAACGTCTAGCTTCCTCTTCCTAGCGACTAGCATCCGTGGAGTTTCTTCAGCCCAGGAACAGGACTTGCTTTATAGCCAGGTAGAAACATTTTATACTTTAACCAAATGTCTGTGAAGCATTTTCACGTGCCTCATCTCATTTGATCCGCACAGAAGTCCTGGAGTAAGTAGATAGGAGACTCGGTAGAATCCTATTTTCTTTTCATTAGCCAGAAAACAGAGATTTAGAAAGTTTAGAAACTTAACCCAACTGAAAAAAAGAAATGGTGGAACTTGAAAATGATTTCAGGTTTTCTCACTGTGCAGAATATAGTGAAACACTGCTACAGTTAAATATTTTTCCTTTAATTCTCCCTGTGTGATCTATAATAATACTCCGCTTCTTGTTGATATTTACTGCTGTGTTGCTGACAGTTACCTGAAAGAGAAGTTGAGGTGCTTCACTGGGCTGGAAAAAGTTTAGCTAAATCAGAAAGCAGGTCTAATTAAGCAAGTTTATTCTGTGTATATAAAAGACTAAGTTGACTCGCGCGTGCGCAATACATATACAGTGGGGCCTTGACTTATGAGTTTAATTCGTTCTGTGACAGAGCTCGTAACTCAAATTACTTGTATGTCAAGTCATTAAAGTGAACGAGTGAGACACGTGATGCTGGGCTGATGTTGTGGCATCCACTGTGACGTTTGCTGCGCCAACTAGCGGTGGGGTATTTGAAGCTGGATCGTAACCTGAATTTTAGCTCGCAACTCAAAGCAAAAAATCAGCCAAGAGACTGCTCGTATCTCGAAAAACTCGTTAGTCGGGACACTCCTAAGTCAAGGCCCCACTGTACAGCTCTCACTGGTGCCAATCGCATGCGTGTGTTTTGATCTGTCATTGTAGATCGTGAATTTGGTTGACACGTCTATTATAGAAAAAGGGTGAATAACGATATTAAAATATTTCTTCTAATTAATTTCCTTTCAATGTGCATGAATCCGTGCACCGGGACACTACTAGATAATATTAACAGAAGAAGAAGTGGTCAGGATACCACTGAAAATTGAAAATGTTTAACCCAATCCATCCTAGTCCTATCCTGGTACCCTGGGGTCTCACAGGCCTCCTTTCTTGTTATTTACCTGCTTGCTACTTAATTTATAAAGAAAGAAAGAGATTCCTTTAGTTGGCAGCAGTTAAGTGCTTTTTCTTAGAATTTGTAAACAGTATTCTAACAAGATACCCCTGGCTCTTGGAGGAAATCATTTCCACTGGAATCTGATGGCACTTTGCAGCATTTACTGGCCCGTGTGGGACTTTTTCACAAACTCCCCGAGGAAGTCAGTGTGAACTTACAAACTATAAACTGATATTGAGGGCAGTGAGTGGGAACTTTAGCCGTTTTAAATTGTCCACTGACATCAGCCCTTTAGAAAACATGAGCAGATGGGAGAGATTTGTGCCCCCTTTTAGGTGCCCCCTTAACCCTAATCCACAAACAAGACTGTTGATCCCTCTTCTCTGTCATAAACAAAGCTCCTCCTGCTGCTTGAGCCACAAGCCTTTGGCCATAAAAGAAGCAACATTCCTGATGGAAGTTCCCAAGCTGTAGCGACAGCTGCCGCTGTCCTGCTTGGTGGCACTCACAGCAAACACCGCCATCCCATCCTGTTATTAAGAACTAGCATGAGGCCGGCATCTTCTGGGCATCACTGTATGGGAAGGAGCATGAGACCAACGGGCGTATGTAGTACAGTAATGGCAGATTCTCTAGTC
>NW_005874181.1:0-17197 GCF_000147115.1 Myotis lucifugus | reverse complement strand
AGGGGCCAAGAGCAGCATGTGGCTCGTGAACCGTGGTTTGCCGACCACGGACATAGGCACTAACATTTATGTGTAATCCCCAAATTAATACTCACGGTGGTGGGCACGAGTGTGGGCAGAGCTGCCAAGGACGGGACTCACCCGCTGCGCACCTCCTCGGCTAACACTGAACACGCGACCCTCTGCCACCTGGTTCAGCTTTCAGACCGTCGACGTGTGTGCCCGCCATCTGTTTAGTGGCCCATGACTTTTTGCATTTCTGTGTTTTCTTGTGGTGATTTTGCTGTTTAAAAGGAACCCTCCCGCCCTAGCCAGTTTGGCTCAGTGGGAAGAGCGTCGGCCTGCGGACTAAAGGGTCCCAGGTTCCATTCTGGTCAAGGGCATATGCCTGGGTTGCAGGCTCAATCCCCAGTGTGGGGCATGCGGGAGGCAGCCGATCAATGATTCTCTCTCATCATTGATGTTTCTATCTCTCTCTCCCTCTCCCTTCCTCTCTGAAATCAATAAAAACATTAAAATAAATAAAAGGGACCCTCCCTCCCCCGCCCAGAGCATAGCACAGAGTTGCTGTCCAGGTTCCCTCAGAGCAGGAGGGAGAGGGTGCCGAGGTTAGAGACTGCGTTCAGGCGTGAACTACTGTGCTCTTGGCTGGGAGGCCAATGTGAGTGAATTACCAGCAGGTATTAAGTAAGTTGTCTAAACAAAGCACACTGCCCTAGCCGGTTTGGCTCAGTAGATAGAGTGTCGGCCTGTGGACCAAAGGGTCCTGGGTTCGATTCTGGTCAAGGGCACATGCCCAGGTTGCAGGCTCAGTCCCCACTAGGGGGTGTGCAGGAGGCAGCTGATCAATGATTCTCTCTCATCATGGATGTTTCTATCTGTCCTCTCCCTTCCTCTCTGAAATCAATAAAAATATGTTTAAAAAAAAACAATAAAGGACTCCCATCTGATTAAGTCAAGTCCACCCTGGAAGATGTCCCTTTTGATTAATTTAAAGTTAACTGGTTTAGGGCCTTAATGACATCTGCAAGATCAATTCACCTTTGTCGTATAAGATAATCTATTCAGGAGAGGCATTCATCTCCTTGGTCCTATAACCCAACCTGGTCCCCGGTATATAACATGGGGGGCAGAGATCTTGGGGGCCCTCTTGGAGTTCTGCCCATCACAGCGTATCTGCAACCACTGCCACGTGACATCAAGCCTCCGTGGTTTCTGTGGGGTACCAGGCCACAGGAGCTAATCCTGGGGTCTTTGATGTGTTGCCTAAATTCTTCATTGAACGAATGGCCAAGTTCCCGTTTGCTGAGGGGTGAAGTTTCTATCCTCCCAGCCCCTGGAGGCCTGCATGCTAAGTCGGGCACTAGATGTCTCTGTGCTTCTCCTCACCCCACCTCTAACCACACCCACCCCCATGGTCGCACCCATTCCCAGGCTGTGACGCAGTGCAGCGCTGGCTGACAGAACTAAGTGAGCCTTCCGGGTGATGGAGAGCACACCCCGAGCCCCCGGGCATGGGCCCTGACTGGGATCCAACTGATGACAGTTTGGTGCATGGGCCGATGTTCAACCACAAACCACACTGACCAGGCGGTCTATTAATTTTAACAATTTTTATTAACCCTGTTTATCCAAAATACAGAATCATTTCAACATAGTAGTCAATATAAAAATATTAGTGAGATGTTACAGATTCTTTTTTTAAAAAAAAATATTTTTTTATTGATTTCAGAGAGGAAGGGAGAGGGAGAGAGACAAACATCAATGATGAGAGAGAATCATGGATTGGCTGCCTCCTGCACACCTCCCACTGGGGACCGAGCCCACAACCCAGGTATGTGCCCTTGACCGGAATCGAACCAGGGACCCTTCAGTCTGCAGGCCATGCTCTATCCACTGAGCCAAACCAGCTAGAGTGATTCTTTTTTTTATATTAAGTCCTCTGAATTGTCTGTGTTTTTTTTATTATTATTTTAAATATATTTTATTGATTTTCCACTGAGAGGAAGGGAGAGGGACAGAGAGCCAGAAACATCCATGAGAGAGAAACATCCATCAGCTGCCTCCTGCACACCCCCCACTGGGGATGCGCCCGCAACCAAGGCACATGTCCTTGACCGGAATCGAACCCGGGACTCCCCAGTCCACAGGCCGACGCTCCAGCCACCGAGCCAAACCGGTGAGGGCTATTTTAAATATTTTTGAATTGATTTCAGAGAGGAAGGGAGAGATAGAAACATCAATGATGAGAGAGAATCATTGATTGGCTGCCTCCTGCAAGCCCCACACTGGGCATGTGCCCTGACCAGGAATCAAACTGTGACCTCCTGGTTCATAGGTCGACACTCAACCCCTGGGCCACCCTGGCCCGGCTATTATTATTTTTTAATCCTCACCCTAGGACATGCTTAGAGTGAGGAAGGGAGAGAGAGAGATAAAAACATCCATATGAGATAGAAACATTGATCAGTTGCCTTAAATACACTCCTTGGTCCAGGATCAAACCCACAACCCAGGTATGTGCCCTGACCAGAAATCGAACCAGCAACCTTCAGAACATGGACGATGCCCAACCACTGAGCTACTCGGCCAGGGCCGGTGTGTTTCACACTCAGTACATCTCAGTTCAGACTTGCCACAGTCCATTACGCACCTGGCCCAGGCGACGAGTGGCTGCCTCCTTGGAAAATGCAGAATTTGATGCTGACAACTTGCCCATTTCTGACTCCAGCCTGAGATTTTTGCCCCTGAACGCCTGTACCACCCTTTTTTCAATGACGTTAGGCTATTCCCTAGTGTTGTATCGCTTGTTATAGTACTTTGTTCTTGGTAGCAGCACAGAGCAGAAATAATTGATCAGGTCAAAATACAGTACTTGGCCCTGACCAGTTTGGCTCAGCGGATAGAGCGTCGGCCTGCGGACTCAAGGGTCCCAGGTTCGATTCCGGTCAAGGGCATGTACCTTGGTTGCGGGCACATCCCCAGTAGGAGGTGTGCAGAAAGCAGCTGACCGATGTTTCTAACTCTCTATCCCTCTCCCTTCCTCTCTGTAAAAATCAATAAAATATATTTTAAAAAAAAATACAGTACTTGGAAATTAGGAAAAAAACACAAAACTGATTTAGGCCTTGGCTGGGTGGCTCTGTTGGTTGGAGTATCATCCCGTGCACCAAAGGGTTGTGGGTTCGATTCCCAGTCAGGGCACATACCTAGGTTTTGGGCTCAATTCCTGGTCGGGCAGGGAGGCAACTAGTCAATGTTTCTCTCTCTAAAATCAATGGAAACATATCCTTGGGTGAAGATTGAAAACAGAAAGACAAAAATTGACTTAAGACCCATATAGCATACAGTGTAGGATCAAAATGTGGGCTCCGATTATTTCATTATTTGGACTTAATCAAAATTTAAAATCTCTGCCCGGCCAGCATGGCTCAGGGTTGAGCGTCAACCTATGAACCAGGAGGTTGAGGTTCGATTCTTGGTCCGGGCACATATCCAGGTTGCGGGCTTGATCCCCCATGGGGCATGCAGGAGGCAGGGGGCAGATCGGCGATTCTCATCACTGATGTTTCTGTCTCTTCCTCTCACTTCCTCTATGAAATCAATTTTTAAAATATTTTTAAAAAGATAACAAGCTCTAGCCATGTCTGCTCAGTGGATAGAGCGTCAATCTGCGGAGCGAAGGGTCCTGAGTTTGATTCCGGTCAAGGGCACATGCCCAGGTTGAGGGCTTGATCCCCAGTGCGGGGTGTGTGGGAGGCAGCCCATCAATGATTCTTTCTCATCATTGATGTTTCTCCCTCTCCCTATCTCTCTGAAATCAATGAAAAATTTTAAAAAGATGTATTTTTTAAATGAGTGCACACTTTTAAAAAATGGATGTGAACAGACACTTGATAAAAGAAGATATACGGCCGAAACCGGTTTGGCTCAGTGGATAGAGCGTCGGCCTGCAGACTGAAGGGCCCCGGGTTCGATTCTGGCCAAGGGTACATGCCTGGGTTGTGGGCTCGATCCCCAATAGGGGGTGTGCAGGAGGCAGCCAATCAATGATTCTCTCTTATCATTGATGTTTCTCTCTCTCTCTCTCTCTCTCTCTCTCTCTCTCTCTCTCTATCTCTTCCTTCCTCTCTGAAATCGATAAAAATCTATTTTTTTAAAAAAGAAGATATACGAATGGTCAATGAGCACATGAACAGACGCTCAGCAGCAGTGGTCAGAGCAATACAAGTGACAGCCGGGACGAGATACCGCTGCGTACCCACCAGCCTGGTGAAAACGAAAGACGGATCCTATCAGGTGCTGGCCAGGACCTGGAGCAGCTGGAACTCTTCATGCATCCCTGATGGGAATGCAAAATGGTAGGACACCCTGGAAGACTTTTTGGCAGTTTCTTATAAAGTGAAGCATAGAGCATACACCCTGCATGCAACTCGGTCATCTGCTCCCAGGTTGACCCCAGAGAAAGGACAAAGTGTCTCTTCACAGGAAGACTTGTACACGAATGCTCATAGCCCCCTTTATTCACAACAGCCCAATCAGGACATTACTCAGATGTCTGTCAACAGGAAAGTAAATAAACTATGATACTGTTACCAAACTCAAGGGGGTCCGCAGCTTGGGGTATTCTACCAAAACATGAAACAGTTGTTGCAAGGTAGTTTTATTTACTTACAGCAAGTAAAGGAAACAGGATGCATATCCAAAACTCTGCCTCCCCAAGGGGGCTTAGCCATGTGGCTCATAACTATTTGGTCAATTACATGTTGATTTCTTCTGTGCAGTTGGCTACACTTACCAGTCCAGTTCTTGTTTAGTAATCCTGTTTGCAGCTGCAGCTGAGAAAGGCTAGGCTACATTTTAACACTTAGCAAGAATAACAGTAATAACATCTAGAACTTCCCAGGCCTGAAGACCCTTGTCCTAACCATACACCAATACAATGCAATACTCCTGAGCAATAAAAAGGATTGCACAACTTTATGTGCAACAACATGGGTGAATCTCAAAAGCATTAGGCTGAGTGAATGAAGACAGACACAAGATATCACGTCCCGTATAATTCCATTTATAGGAAACTTTAGCAAAGAAAAGCTACACTATAGAAAGTGATTGCTTCAGTGGTTGGGTGGGTAAAGGTATCAACTAGAGAGGGTCATGAAGGAACTTTCCAGGGTGATGCTTCTACAAGTTGCATTCATCTTCATTCAACAAGTGATTTTTTCTGCAGATCCTGGAAAGCTCCCTGGAGGAGGCGCCGTCTGATCTGTGCCCTGATTGACGGATAGGAGTTGGTTGACAAAGGGAGGTGGGTGCTCCTTGCAGGGGGGAGGGAACTGGCAAAGGCCAAATGGTTTGAGTGAAGTTGCTGGGTTTAGAAAACTTGGAACGGTTAAGTAGAGGGGCTGGAGACTACATGCATTGACGCCCGAGTCCTTCCAGACTGGGTTCGAGACCCTGGACCAGCCCTCCCTCTCTTTGGGTCTCTAATGGCTCCAGTTTCCCCCGCCCCCTCACGTAAATGGGCAAATTCTTCCTTGTTTCTCTCAGACTCCCTTGGGGCTGGGAGAACCCATGAATAGACGGTGAGTGACAGTTCTTTTGAGTCAATCGCTGGAGGATAAAGCCCTCTCTCCTCGTGGGCCAATCGCCTTGTGCTTGAGACCGGCCGCTGGGCGGGGCTCGCCAAAGGCCTCGTGACCTCACGTTTTCGATAAACCAGTAGCAGCTGATAAGAGGCGGGTCCTTTAGGTGATGGACAGATCTATTTCAAAATGTCCGCTAGCGCGGGGCCCGCCGGGAAGCTTTGAGGCGGTGCTGGGGGAAGGGGCGGGAACTCCCGGCTGGCTTCGCCCAATCATCAGTCGTGCTTCCTGTGATAGACGAGAAGTCTTTGCCATCCCGGTCGACTTACGTGGGCGGGGCTTTTCACGCCAGACTGGGCGCGTCCCTGAACTTTGATGGGCATCTTCTCTGTCCAATTGGTAAGCGGCATTCCCAGACGGACCGCCTCCATCGCCAATGAGATCTCCTGGCGGGGTCGCGGTGGGCGGGCCCAGACTCTCCGCTATAAGGCGGTCTCGGGAGAGTGCGGAGAAGGGGGGGGGTCTCGGCGGATCGAGGAGTAGGAGCGGGTGAATATGGCGGCAGCCGAGACCGCGAACTGCATCATGGAGGTGAGCGTCTGGAACGCCGCCGGGGGCGGGGGTCGGTTCGGGGGTCGGTGTTTTATGGCACGGGGAAGGGGCTGTGAGTCGGCGGATTTGAGGAAAGGCCTCCAGCCGTCCGGAGGGGAGTCCGCATGCTCCGGATCGGGGCCACCGTTTCGGTGCGGGTTCCCTAGCTTTCGGGGGGCCTGCGGTATCCCGCCCAGACGCTGGTCTC
Organism: Myotis lucifugus; assembly: GCF_000147115.1. Classification (NCBI taxonomy): domain Eukaryota; kingdom Metazoa; phylum Chordata; class Mammalia; order Chiroptera; family Vespertilionidae; genus Myotis; species Myotis lucifugus. The sequence continues at coordinate 10,813 of NW_005874181.1, read as the reverse complement.
GGGCCCCCTCCCACGTGGAGGAGGGCTGGGGGCGCTTCCGGCCTGGCCCCCACGTGGCCGCGGCGCGGTGGGTGGGGAGGGGGTGTGCCGCGCCCGGTGGCCCGGCGGGCTCCACGTGCGGGACAAAGGCCCCGCCCCCGCCCGGGGGAGGGGCGCCCCGGGGGGGGGCGGGGGGAGGCTCTCACCCTTCGGAGGCCCCCGGCCCTCCACGAGGATCGCGGCGTACATTTCCGAGTGGGACTTACTCGGGGGCCTTCAGTCTCTTGGAAGGAAGGGGCGGTGTATCGGGTCCCTCCACATCCCCCTCCCAGGACCGGCCATTCACTTAGGCCTCGGTCCAGGTTTTGTGCACTTTTGGGTTCGGATTGGAGGAAGACAAAGACCTGCTTTTCCCTGCTCCCCCTCCCCCGCCCCCCGTTTCCTGTGCCTGGATTCTCCTCCCGGGGCTTCGGGAGCGGGGGGATGGGGGATGCCCCTGTGACCTCTCTCGGTGGTGGTGGGGGGGCCTCCAGCTGAAGGAGATCGGTCCGGATAAGGCGCCCGGCACCCCCTTGTGGCCGTTTCTGGGTGTGTGGGAGGGACCTCTTTTTCATGGGGCGTGTCTGGAAGCCCACCGCCCCGTCGGAGCCCGGCCGCGCGAGGGGAGGGGTCTGCCGGGAAGGGGCCGTGATGGAAGCTGCGAGCTCTCACCCCCATTCCTCTCCCCTCGGCGCTCGTGAAGGAGGGGGATGGACGCCCCCTTCCAGAACCCCTGGGCGAGGGTCCGGAGCCTGGATGCCTGAAATGGTTTCCCAAAATGTGGGTTCCCGTGCAGCCATGTGGGGCTGGTGCCGGCGCGGGGTTTCAGGCCGCCCGGGGCCTGTCGGGCTGAGACATGAGTGAGATGGAGAAACGGGCCCAGCGGGGAATCCCCTCCCAGCCGCCCTTTGTGGGCATCCTCGCCGGCTTGCGGGAATGGGGGTGGGGCCCGGAGCCCTGTGGGTCACGCTTCCGGCGCCCGGTCCCAGCTGTCATCTGATGGGGCCGCCGGGTTTTCACCCCTTCCCTTGTGGCGCTCTCTGGAGTGGGAGGGCAGCTCCCCAGGGTCACTCCAATGACTCCCATCCCCCCGTGGCCGCCCTGGACCAGGGCCCCGGGGGTGGAGGAAATACCTCCCCGGGAGGTTGCCTCGGAATTGACCAAACACTTGGGGGCTTGCAGGCCTGCGATGTGTGTCTGGATGGGGGGAGGAGGGCTGGGGGTCCAGAGTCCGGCCTCTTCCCGGGGAATCTGCCTTCCTAGGTGGAGGGGGAAATAAGCCAGGAGATTGGCTCCAGCTGGTTTTATGTGGGGCTTCTTGAGCCCAGGGAGTAGCTAGGGGGCCGGGGGCCAGCTCTGGTGGGAGTGTCTGTGTGCCACATCTCCATCCTGGAATCCTCTCATGAGAGACTGGTTTCCAGAAGTGGCAGGTGCCTAGAGGGCACACTCTGCCAGCCACCTCCCCGCTATGGGTGTGTGTGTGTGTGTGTGTGTGTCTGTGTGTGTGTCAGGGTCAGGAAATGTCACCTAATCTGGGGGGATTAGATGATGGAGGGGAGTGACAGCTGGCAGTGCCTATGTGCCCAGTGGGTGCCAGTTTCTCCGGGCCGGGTGGGGGGAGGTGTTCATGGTCAGATGCCTGGCCAGAGAGGGGCAGCTTGGGATCCGTCCGCCATCTCTCCAGCCACAGCTGAGACAGAATCCCTCTCTCCTCCCCCCACTTGTCCCACCCCTTTTTGAAACAACCCTGCCTCATTACCTACTCTCTCTGCCACCACTCCCCACCAAGGAAAAGGAAAATTGCAGGAAAACACTCCCCTCTTCTAACAGCCAGGGTCCCCTGGCCTGGCCTGCCCCTAGCCACTCCCAGTAGCTAATCCTTTCTCCCTGTACTCTCTCCTAGAATTTTGTAGCCACCTTGGCTAATGGGATGAGCCTCCAGCCGCCTCTTGAAGAAGTAAATATCCTTTTGTGAGACCCTTCCCCATATTAAGATATCTTGCCACACTTCAGGCCCTGTCTCGTGGTCTAACCATGAGCCCTCTTGCTTCAAACCGGCTTACCCCTTGCCCCCGAACACTTAGTACACACTCCCTCGAGGTTTGTGGCCCCCACCTTGCCTTCCCCAATAGTGTGGCTGCTTCCTTAACTCTATTTCCAGCTCCCCTTTGCCCTCCCCTATGTCTGCTCCAGTCCTGCCTTCCCCTCCCCTCCCAGCTGTGGGCTGAGCTAGAGACGGGGGCAGAGAGACTGGAGAGATGGTAGGCATGGCTGAGATATCGGGGTGTTCCCTGGGGGCGGGGTATCCTGCAATAGGAATATGGAGCTTGTGGGTTCTGGGGAGGCAAGGTGGCAGATGGGAGCTGTAGGGTTGCCATGGTATGATTTGGGGGGGTTATTCCAGGGAGAAATAGGGACTTGGAGGCCTAAGATGCTTTGGGGAGCCCCAGATTTGACCCATGGTCCTATCCTCCCTCTCCCAGGTCTCCTGTGGCCAAGCAGAATGCAGCGAGAAGCCCAACGCTGAGGACATGACGTCCAAAGATTACTACTTCGACTCCTATGCTCACTTTGGTATCCATGAGGTGAGTGTGCACAGCTGAATCTGGAGAGGTTAATTTATGGGAGGGCTGGAACTGAATTTCCCACCATGCACCCTGCCTTCCCTGTCAGCAGGCTGCCCCTCTGCGCATGCCCCAAGCTCACCCTGGGGTCTGCTCTGCCAGCGGTTGCCTTGGAGACCAAGGTTAGCCAGGTGCTCTTCAGGATCCCTCCTGGGAGGCAGGGGTGGGAGCCCACATGCTTGGCTGAGATGCAGCTGGAGGTCAGGGCCGGCTGGTTTCTGCCGCCCTCTAGTGACCAGCGGTGGGATTGTCCCCCAGCTGCTCAGGTCTGGTGTGCAGATGGCTTCTCTACTCTGGTTCCCTGGAGGCTGAGGTCCCAGTAGTTGGGATGGATCCTGAGGATTTTTCTTTTGGTCTTTTTATTTTCTGAGTGTACAGGTCAGTGGATTATTGATTTCAGCGAGGAAGGGAGAGGGAGAAAGAGATATAAACATCAATGATGAGAGAGAGTCATTGATCAGCTGCCTCCTGCACACCTCCTACTGGGGATCAAGCCCACATCCCAGGCATGTGCCCTGACCGGGAATCAAACCATGACCTCCTGGTTCACGCTGACCGGGCTACTGAGGACTTTTTAAAAGCAAATGTAGTTGAGGCTTAGGAGGCAGTGGTAGAATCTGGCTAATCTACGATGGGAGTTTAGTCTATCCAGTCTGATGTTACACATAGGGAAACTGAGGCACGTGGAAAGGAAATAACTTGTTCCAAAGGGACTAAGCAAGTGGGAAGGCTGAGCTCTAGCACTCCAAACTGGCAGCGTGTCAGAGGCCAGGACACCCCTGTTTCCAGCTGTGAATGTAGGCCCCTCATGGTACCTTCGTAACCCATCTCCCCAGGAGATGCTGAAAGACGAGGTGCGCACCCTCACCTACCGCAACTCCATGTTTCACAACCGGCACCTCTTCAAGGACAAGGTGGTGCTGGACGTGGGCTCCGGCACGGGGATCCTCTGTATGTTTGCTGCCAAGGCCGGGGCCCGCAAGGTCATCGGGGTGAGTGTCCTGGACAGCGGGGTGGGCTTGGGCCCTGGGACGGAAAGGGACGCCTTGGGGCTCAGGGATTGGATAGAGGGGGTGGGAGGTGAGGATGGGACTGGGGGGGGGGGGTCTCACCCTCGCTTCTTCCTGGACCCCAGATCGAGTGTTCCAGTATCTCTGATTATGCGGTGAAGATCGTCAAAGCCAACAAGTTAGACCATGGTGAGCCCAGGAAGAGAATGGGTTTGTGGGGGTGGAAGGGGCGAGCCCAGCTTCCCTGGGCCCTTGGCGGGAGGGTGGGGGCCGCTAAACACAAATTCAGCTTGTCCTCTCCCGTGGGCTCTGAGCTGCCAGCCTGAGAAATCAGCCTTCCCAGAGCCTGTAACCTGAAAAGCAGGTTCTACTGTCTTAGAATTTAAGTGTTAAAGTCCCAGACTCAGTGCCTCGCTCTAAAACCTTAGGCAAGAAGCAGTCTTTAGATATTTCAGCGAGTAGGGTCATGTGGGCCCAGGTGAGAAGGCACTCGGCCGCCCTTCTCGGAGCTCAGCCAACACTCCCAGACTTCTGTACCTACCAGCACATGTGCGTGTAAATGTTTTTACATTTACGTGCATTATTTTTACACAAATGGCATTTCACACAAGTCTTTCCCTTGGCTTTTTCTTATTTAAAAATAAAACACCTTTTTATTGATTTCAGAGAGGAAGGGAGAGGGAGAGATAGAAACATCCATGATGAGAGAGAATCCTTGATCGGCTGCCTCCTGTACGTCCCCCACTGGGTATCAAGCCTGCAACCCGGGCATGTGCCCTGACCGGCAATCAAACCGTGACCTTCTGGTTCATAGGTTGGCACTCACCACTGAGCCACACCAGCCCGGCCCCTTTACTTTTTCTCTTCGGTCATCATGTCGTTTAACATGTTGCAGGACGTTGAGAGGATCTGTCCTTTTGATAATCACATACCCGGGCCTTCTTTTTTTTTTTTTTTTTGATTTTTTACAGAGAGGAAGGGAGAGGGATAGAGAGTTAGAAACATCAATGAGAGAGAAACATCCATCAGCTGCCTCCTGCACACCTCCCACTGGGGATGTGCCCGCAACCCAGGTACATGCCCCTGACCGGAATCGAACCTGGGCCCCTCCAGTCCGCAGGCCGACGCTCTACCCACTGAGCCAAACCGGTTTCGGCAACCCGGGCCTTCTTAACCAGGCTCCTGGTGATGGGCATTTAGCTGCTTCTGAGAGTTTCCTCTCCTGCATATAAGGTCATTCCACAAATGAACTGGTACATCTATGAGGTCGATGGGTCAAACATGTACGTTGCTAGATGTTGCCGGATGGCCTTTGAGTTCCCACCTGCGAGGTCTGAGGGGCAGAGATTGGGGAAAGGGGGTGGGTTTTCTGGATGTGAAGGCTCCTAGCATTTAGTAACTGAAGGGATTTTTCTTTCTTTCTTAGTAAGACTAGTATAGTGACACCCCCCCACCTCAAGTACCCAACACTCAGCTTTAAATATGTCCATTGGAAGCAAATTCCAACTGTGATGTCATTTAGATCCTGCTGTGTGTGTTTCTAATAGATGATCGTGCCGTTACTGGCAAAACCTTAACATCACCTACTACCTAATCCATGTAAGATTTCTGCTTCTGCCTCAGGAAATATCTAGAGTGAGTGAACTTGAGACTGAGTGAACAGGGCGTGGCTTCAGCTGGCAGAGTTCTTTGAAGATGCCCAAATGTAGCCCCCAGCCCTTCCTTAGAAGTCAAGGGCTGCCCCAGTGGGGTCCCCAGGCTCTGGGCCCCCAGAGGGAGGCGGTCGGACGGGTCTCCTCAGGCCTGTGCCCCTCTCTGCCCCTACAGTGGTGACCATCATCAAGGGGAAGGTAGAGGAGGTGGAGCTGCCGGTGGAGAAGGTTGACATCATCATCAGCGAGTGGATGGGCTACTGTCTCTTCTACGAGTCGATGCTCAACACCGTGCTCTATGCCCGAGACAAGTGGCTGGTGAGGCCCTGGCAGGGGGAACGCAGGCTGGGTCCTGAGGGTGTTTGTTGCGTGTATCAGTCGGGGGCCAGGCCGGAAGCCAAAGCCAGGCCAGGTATTTCGCACACAGGGGACTTAACATGGGGGATTGCCCGCACAGATGTTGGGAGGCCCACAGCCAAACGAGTATAACAACTTTTGGGAGCTACATGGTGACAAGGAGATGGTACAGTGTCAGGGAGGCGTCAGTGCTGGGAAGAAAACCATAGCAGGACAAAGGGATAGGGAAGGACAGGTGGGGGGAGAGGGCGTGATCCGCTCAGGTTCTCATATCAAAGATGTGCCAGGCAGAGGGAACACCCAAGGGAGATGACTGAGACTTGATCAAAGGATGGGCAGTAGCCACACAGGATCTGCTTCTGAGGAGAACACTGGACAGGATTTCAGCCAGTGCAAAGGTCCTGGGGCAGGAGTGTGTGTGGGTGTTGAGCAGCAGGGAAGCTAGTGACATGAGGATCTGGAAGAGCAGTAGGAGGTGAAGTTAGAGGTGAGGGGTGGAGGGGCCTTGTGGACCCTCATGAGACTTTGCCTTCCCTCTCAGGAACCAGGAAGGGTTCTGATGATCCCTCAGAACCTCTGGACAGGGTCTGATTTAGGTGCTCCTGGGCGCCACCTGATGGCCATGTGGGGAATGATTTGGGGGTGTGGGCAGAGCAGGAAACCCTGAGGCGGCTGCCTGAAGTGTGGATGGCTCGGCCAAGGGTGGGGCAGAGGGGGTGGCACACACTGGGGAGGTTTGGCAGCACCGTTGCCAAGGCCCCCCCACCCTTCACGCCCTCACCCTTCCCTTACACAGGCACCCGATGGCCTCATCTTCCCAGACCGAGCCACGCTGTACGTGACGGCCATCGAGGACCGGCAGTACAAAGACTACAAGATCCACTGTGAGCTTGGGCCCAAGGAGCTCGTGGGCTGGGGCGGGCTCCACCTGACCTGGGCACCGCGGTGTGCTCACCCCTCCTCCCTGCCTCCTCCCAGGGTGGGAGAATGTGTATGGCTTTGACATGTCTTGCATCAAAGACGTGGCCATCAAGGAGCCCCTGGTGGATGTGGTGGACCCCAAGCAGCTGGTCACCAACGCCTGCCTCATCAAGGTGAGGGGATGGGCATGGCCAGGTGTCCCCCAGGGTTGGAACCAAAGAAGGGCCAGCACCTGTCCCACATGCGACACATCAGGGCGCGGCGTGCCGGCCTGAGGTCTTGGGTTCCTCGCCCGTCAGCCAGGGTAATGCTAGGGGCCCAGCGGAGCTGTGTCTTTCATTAAAAAGCTCCGAGCCAGCCAAGGCCAGTGGTTCCAAGATGGAACCCATTGAGCTGGGCTTGCCCTGCCCAGGGACACTCTTTCCAGAGGGAACACAGGCGGCAGCTCAGACCCCCGGGCAGGGCTCACCTGAGCGCACCGGATGCCAGAAGCCGGGCTAGGAGCGAGTTTATCATAAGTCAGGGATACGGGCTGCGATCCATTGTTGAGCCCCTCCCTCCACGTCCCACACGTCACTCTGTGAGTCGGGCAGAACCACGTGGAGGGAGTGAGGAGAGGAGACAGGAGACGAGCAGGTGGCCTGACCGGCCCAGCCTCTGAGGCTGCATCAGAACCAGGGCTTCGTTCTGAGCGCGTCCAGGAGCTGCCCGGGGTTTAAGCAGGGGCTTGGCACGATCTGATTGGCTAGTTTTACAGCTGTCACCTTGGCTGATGGATGTGTCCGGCTCAGTTATGTGGGCGGGGCGGGCGGGATAGAAGCAGGGAGCCCCATGAGGAGGCTGCTGGGGCAGGGGTAGGCCATGGGGAGGGGTGAACGGGCAGTTCTTCGAGTAAAGTGGTAGATCCAGGAATAAACTCAGGTTTGAGGTTCAGATGGGGAGAGGAGGGAACGGGGACTCCCACCCCCGCCCACCCCACCCCCTCCCCCGATTGCCTTGGACCCTGGGCCGGACGCGGCGGCCTGGGGCTCACGGGCCTGTCCCGCAGGAGGTGGACATCTACACCGTGAAGGTCGAAGACCTGACCTTCACCTCGCCCTTCTGCCTGCAAGTGAAGCGGAACGACTACGTGCACGCGCTGGTGGCCTACTTCAACATCGAGTTCACACGCTGCCACAAGAGGACCGGCTTCTCCACCAGTGAGTCCGCGGGAAGGGGCCCCTGCTCTGCCTTAGTTTCCCCACCCGCGGAACCTAGGCAGGACCCTCTGAGGGGCGAGGAGGGTGAAGGGGGGATGCACGGGCAGGTGGGCCACAGTCAGCGCTCCGTAAACAGCCAGGGGGGGGGGGGGCGCCAGGTAGAGGGAAGGGCAAGACCAAGGGGGGGCGCAGGGGCCAGTCGGCTGACCCGGCTCCGCCCTCAGGCCCCGAGTCCCCGTACACACACTGGAAGCAGACGGTGTTCTACATGGAGGACTACCTGACCGTGAAGACGGGCGAGGAGATCTTCGGCACCATCGGCATGCGGCCGAACGCCAAGAACAACGTGAGGCTCGGGGGCCCTGGGGGGGACTATGGAGGCACCGCTGCTTGTCTGGGGCTCTCGGGGGTCTGTCTGTGGAACACGGATTGTATTGAGCACCTACGGGAAGTGGGCCCTGGGGACCCAGCCACGATCAGGCTGAACCCCTGCCCTCCCGATGTTGCCGATCTAGACATGGGTCACGGTCAGCGGTAAACGACAGCTGGACAGCGGGAGGTGACTGTGCCAAGCTGACGAGGACGAGCCAGCTGAGAAGGCTGGTTTCCCAGCCTAGGCTTGGGGATCGAGGGAAGCAAAGGAGGGCCGGGCCGGTTGTTCCTCCTGTGCCCCTGGCAGGACGCAGCTGCCATTGGCTGGGAGGCTGGGGGCTGGGGGCAGGGCTGGGGCAGAGTCAGGAGCTCCAGCTCAGCTTCATGGGAGGAGGAAGGGTCTGATTCCTGAGTGGAGGGGCCTGGCCTGCGCCAAAACTTCAGGCCCGTGTGTAAGGCTGGATGGTGTGGGAGCCTGGATGGAGGGGAGTGGCCCAAAAGGCACCCACTTTCGAAGTCAGGGGGACAAGCCCATTAAAGCAGGGACTCGAGACCAGGGACTGTTTGCTGTGCCCCAGATGACACTGGTCACTAGAGACGTGGGGTTATTACAAACTGGAGAGGGTGCTCCCCTCTGCTTCCTCCTGACCTGGACGGTTCTGCATCTCTGCCTGCCCTGTCTCCGGTCCCCTCACGTCCTCCCTCTCCCCACAGCGCGACCTGGACTTCACCATTGACCTGGACTTCAAGGGCCAGCTGTGTGAGCTGTCCTGCTCCACCGACTACCGGATGCGCTGAGGCGGCGCCCGGTGTCTCCCACCCCAGCCCGGCCGGCCCTGCACAGGCCCAGCGGCTGTGGCATTTCTTAGGCGGTTTCAGGATCCCCCTTCCTCTCCTTTTCTCAGAAGGGAGTGACAGGGGCCTGGGCCCGGGATGGGAGGGTTGGGGGGAGGGCACATTGTGACTGTTTTTCATAACTTATGTTTTTATATGGTTACATTTATGCCAATAAATCCTCAGCTGGGACAGCTTGGCTTCCGGGGGGCTGGGTTTCCGTGTGCAGGTGCTAAGGTTTCAGTCTGAGCAGCCAGGAGTACCCGGATGATGGCTGTAGGTCTCTGTCCTCACTTGTGTCTAGTTCTGTCTCACCACAGCCCTCTGAGTCTTGTCCCAACTCACCTCTTGCTCGCTCCCAGGATCTCTTTCCCCCGCCCCCCCTCTGGGGGGAGTGAGTCTGTCCCCCCAGTCCTCTCTCCTGCCTCTGAGGCCGTGTTATCTCTCATCCCCACTGGGCATGGCTCTGAGCCCAGCTGCATTGCCAGGCTGGTGGAGGATTGGGGTGTGGGTTCCCAGTATAGCTGGGCCCTTAAGCTTCTCAAAAGGCCATTTCCCTGCCTCCCCCAACACACGATTCCTCTGTTTTTTTCTGTCCAGGCCCCTCCAAGGCCATGCCAGGGCTGACTGGCAGTGAGTTCTGTCCTGCCCTCAGCAGCTAGGAAACTGAGTTGCAGTGGAGTTGCACTGGGGATCAGAATTCCTTCTGGGGGGGGGTGTGACCTAGGGTGGGGGTCCCATCTCAGGGTAGCAGAGCCTCCCCACCTCAGAGGTGGCCACCAAGGTCCCACTGACCTTCACAGCGCCCCTGCTGCAGGCAGGGTGTCCTCACCCACCACCCTCCCCCACGGCCCAGAGCCCCCATCCCCCAGGACCTGGACCACTCAGCACGGCATCCCTGTCTCCACAGCACCTGCTCCGCCTGCTTCCGTACAGCTGAGCCCTAGGCTTACAGGCAGCTGATCCGTTCTTCTAGGATGGTGTCCACACTGGCAGTGCTGAGGCTCGGGCTCTGTCCCTGTCCCCAGGGGCTTTAGGTTCCGGAGTCTCCCTGGGTGAGGGTGAGGTCTGGTCTGTACTGGAGCCCCGAGCGTCCCCTTCCCCACCCCTTTCCTTGGAGGCAGATGCTGACGCCACTTGTGTCAGCTGTCCCGTCCGTCCCTGTTCCCTAGGCCTTAGGATTCCCTCTCCTGAGGCCTGGGCGCACCAGCACCCCCATGAGGGCTCCCTAGGAGCCGCGGAGGAAGGAGGTGGAGATCTGGGTGCTAATCGTGCCTCTCTGGCTTGGTGTGGGCCTCAGAGACTTCCCCTGGAAGGTTATCCAGACCAGGGGGGAAGGGGGCGGGGCTGCCCTGAGCAGGGGCAACTTCCCTCACAGATTTTTCTGGTGACCAACACCCACCTGCTGTTGCTTCTAGCTTCCCTCCACCCTGGGGGACCGGAGTCCTTGGGCAGGTGGAAAGGCTGGTGGTGTCAGGACATGCCTGCAAGAAGACCTTGAAGGGCGTGCGCCCTTCCTCAGGCCAAAGCTTTCAGTCTCGGGAACAAGGAAGGGCATCCTCAGAAGCTTGCCCCTGGTCGGGTACTGAGCCCCATTTCCTCCTGTTTGTACCCTCAGTATCACGCTTCCTCTGTGGGCCCCTGTTCCCCTGGGCACATGCCAAATATACCACCTGCTGGAGGATTCAATACTGGGCCCCGCTCTGCCTCCCAGGAAAAGTTGGGCTACGGAGTTCTTAGTCTAGGTTGGTCCTCCTTGGGACCTGTTGGCAGGTGAAGGCCTGCGCAGGTGCCCAGCTTTGTTGGGTGAACTTTGGCACCTTCTC